>NW_007080955.1:269750-280453 GCF_000164805.1 Carlito syrichta
AATGGCCCAGCGTGATCTTTGGACTGGGCCACATTCTTTAGGAACTGGTCTGACCTACAACTAAGAGTTTTTTATAGTACAGGTAAAGTTAGCACAGAACAGAAAGGTATTAGGATTTAAGTCAGTCATTAGATGTTGGGTATGCATAAGTTTTAGAAGTTATTGATTATTAGGATTTTCTGATATTAAAACTGTTGTATTGCTTTTGAGGAACATAAACCAAGCATAAGGAACAGTGAGATAATTTTGGGATTGTCCTTCTTCATGCTTGGGGGGAAACGCCTGGTGGGCGGGGACGCCCCCTCCCCCCCCCACCCACCTGGCTTTGTGTTCACGTAAAACTCTTGTGATTTGATTAAGATTGTCCTTCCTCATTCCTAACTAAACGACTGGTGGGTGGGGGACGCCCCTCACTTACCTGGCTTTGTGCTCACGTGAAAGTCTTGTGATTTAACATGTGAAAGTTTGGGATAAAAGACTCATGGCTGGTCCCAATAAACGGCTTCTGCTCATTTCACTGAACAGTTGTCCACTTTCTTCCTTTTTCTTTATATCTTTCCCTCCATCTTTCTTTCAATATCTATCCCTACTACAGAATCGGCTTCTGCACTAGACAGAGTCCAGTCTCTTTCTTTCTCTTTATTTCTCCCGAATATTCGCCAATGCTGCCCCACCTTCCAGGGACCCTCTAAATCTCTTTTGGGGGGCTGGCTCCCCATACACCTCTAACCTTTTTTTTTTTTGAGAGTTGGAGTCTCACTCTGTCGCCCAGACTGGAGGGCAGTGGCTGCTCCCAGCCACCACAGCCTTGACCTGCTGGGCTCCGGCGATCCTTCCACCTCAGCCTTCCAAGTAGCCAGAATTACAGGCGTGCACTACCACACCCGGCTGATTTTTTGATTTATTGTAGAGATGATGTCTCGCTGCCCAGGCAGGTCTCGAACCCGCAGGCTCAGGCAATCCACTCACCTCAGCCTCCCAAAGGCGCGGGATGACAGGCTGAGCCACCGAGCCCGGCCGCCTTAATGAGCTAAGAGGTAGGGGTGAAAAGCCAGGAAGAGGGGAGGGGTGAAGGAGCAAGAGAGAGCACTGTACAGAGAGGATTATTTGGCACAGATTCTATCTTTTATAAGATTAACACAGCCAATACAAAGAGATAGGAGAGTTGGGGGACTAAATACCTCTAACTCTCCCCATTCTCTGGATCACCTGTCAGTATTGCTTTCTGTAAAACCTCATCCTAAACTTAAAAGTAATCAATCCATTGATGTGACCAATAAGGGTCAACCTCCCAGTCTTAGAAGAGGATGCAGAAAGTAGAGAATGACATTTGCAATACAGACATCCTTTTCTGATCTGGCATTTTGTCTGTCAGAAAACATACTTATTATAGTTAACAATTATCTGTTATACATTTACAAATTGCTAGAAGATACTAATTCAAATATTCCTAGCCTTGAAAATATAAATATTTAAGGTGATTAGATATCCTAATTACCTTGATTCAATCTTTACACATTATATGAATGCATCAAAATATTGCATGTACCCTGAAAATATATGCATCTATTTTGTAACAATTTAGAAAAATTTTATTTTCTTTGGGTGTAGATTTTGTATCCCCAACACAGAGAATACACAACATCTCATTAGCTACTATATCCAGGGGGTATTGGCAATTAGTCACATTTTCAACTGAAATCTAAATATTTTTCACCATTGGTGTTCTTTATGTCAAGTAGTAAATCAAAAAGAAGAGAAAGAAAATAACAGAAAACATAACTACTGCAGCTGATTGCGAGACTCACTTGCTATCCATAGCTTCTTTTCCTATCACACATTCTGTTTTCTAACTCTCTCTCAGTATCTAGGAAGAATTTGATTTTTTATATGGCTAAATGATCAAAATTATTGTACCTTCTGAGTTCTTCTTAGTATCATCTTTATATAGCGTCAGTACTTTTCCATTGACAAAGAATACTGGGCAGGAAATTACCAAAAGAAAGTAACTCATTCTCTACTTAGAAATTGGTACTAACCTGCCACCCAATTTAATGAGCCTCTTGTATGTTCATTGGTTCAGCAGTATGTGGAAACTATAATGGCCAGAGAGCTGTCTCTGCTTCCAAATGAATGGTTTCATTGCCATATTCCATTGTGGAAGCATTTCTTCCTTATGCCATAGAGCCTTTAAACCTATAGAACCAACTAGATTGTTTGATGTAGTAGTAAGAAGGGCCATACTCACCTTAAATGCCTTGGTTTGTGTATCTGTATTTCTGGCCATGGAAGAGACAGCACCATATATTGGCTACTGGTTATGTTATAAACTGAATTATTTAGGAAAGCACTCCAATCTTGTAGGAAGTTGTCTGCCAGCTGGCATTGAAATTGAGCATTCTGTGGGTCATAACATAATTCTGTCAAACCAGCTGCTTTTGAATTATGGAGTACACGGCAAAATGCTTCTGTGGGTGTGACCCCTTGTCTATACTTCCTTTGTCAATCTGTCCCTTTGTGAGAGATGATGTTTAAATGGGAGATAATGGAAATAGAAAAGACCTTCTGGCAAAAGCCCTGTAAGTAGGGCTTAAAATAGCTTTGCATGAAATGTCTTTCCCACAAGGGGGAAAATATCATTGCCTTCTTTATGATAGAAAGTGCCTTATATAAAAATGGTAGCTATTTATTTATCCTCTTGAACATAATCCCATTAAATAGTCACATATTGGTCTAGAGTAAACATAATATATGCAGTTAGGGCCACACTGCTGGCCCCCACTTCAAAAAGACCTAGCTCCATTTGAATTCATTTTGGTAAACTGGCTTAGATCTGGGAAGTGAGTGTGAGGTGATTTAGGTTTCTACTAACCAGACCTGGTTAAGTACCACTTTACTGGAATATCCACGTGTTATATTTTTAGGGACCTCTTGTTCAATTAGCCATTGACAAATACAAAAGACCAATAAGAGCACAGCTGTCATTTACTATTTTTCTGTAACAATGAAAAAAATATTAGACAAAATCGAGAGCATTCAGGGTGGAATCTATTTCACACTAGTCAGAATGGCTATTATTAAAAGGTCAAAAACAGATGTTGGTGAGGTAAGCAGAGAAAAGAAAATGCTCATACACTGTTGGTGGGAATGTAGACCAGTTCAGCTCCTGTGGAAAGCAGTCTGGAGATTTCTCAAAGAACAAAAATAGATTTACTGTTATATCCAGCAATCTCACTACTGAGTATATACCAAAAGAAGCATAAATCATTCTACCACAGAGATACCTGGCACTCACATGTTTATCACAGTACTACTCACAATAGCAAACATATTAAACCATTATAGGTGACCAACAATGGTAGACTGAGTAAAGAAAATGTGGTACGTATGCATCCTAGAATACTACACAGCCATAAAGAATAATGAAATCTTATACATTTGCAGCCATATTCATGCAGGAGGCCATCATCTATGTGAACTATCACAGAAGCAGAAAAATGAATAATACCTGTTCTTATTTATAAGTGGAAACCAAACACTGGGTTCACACAGCATAAGGATGGGAACAACAGATACTGAACTCCGAAAAGAGGGAGGGTAAGAGTTGAGAAACTAACCATTGGGTACCATGCTCACCACCTGGGTCAGGCTCAGTAGAAGCCCAAGCCTCACCATCACACAGTATACTCATGTAACAAAACTGAGCATGCACCCCTTAGATAGGAAAGAAAAGAAAATTTTTAAAGTTTTGATTCACATTTGAAGTCTACAACAAGGTACTAAAACAAAAGGAAAGAGAACATTACCTTCATGCTCGGGGAAAAATAAAAGCATAACAAAAAAAGAGGGAAAAAAACACATTGGAGGAATTATAAGTTGTCTCTGTAAGGAGATGGTATTATAAAGTGAGAGCTAATGTTAAATTATATGGGTGAGCATTCAAGAAAGCAAGGATCTATTTCAGATTAGGTACTAGAAGGAAAGAAAAAAAGAAGTGTGTGTGTATGTGTGTGTGTGTGTGTAAATGAGATGTATGTGTATTTATGTGTATGTATTGTACACTCATATTCATCTGTTTAGCTACATCTAGTAAAAGGTAATTTTTTATTTTTTGTAGTTGCATAACGGTGCCCTTGCATCTGGCTATTTTCAGGCATCATTACAGTGATTATAGAGTGGTTTTGTTCCATTCTTGTTCCATCACGGTTGTGGAGAGCCCTCATCTAATGTTTATATTCTGTAAAATTTCTCATGCCCAGTAGGAAACACTGCATGAGAGCTATTTTCTTCCTGTTGCCAAATGGATCCTACAGGGGCATTTTTATTTCTTTCTCAGTCACATTTTTTTTTTTACTAAGGGCAGCTAACATCAGGCGATATTCAGGCTGCAGGATTTTAATTTGTTGAACCCAGAGCCACATAATTTTCATGATTCCGTTGATGTTGATGAGGAAGTTGTCTATATATGGACAAGAGTTTGTCTCTCCTATTCCTTCTGTAGCATGCTGCATTGTTGAATTACCTAACGTGACATGGCTTCACATTATTATTGCCACTCTAAATGGGAGGCATTGACCTACTACAATGTATGCAGTTACAAGGATAGGTTTATGGGTCTGTGTCATGAGATATGAAGCTTGGGCCTAGACTGCAAATCCAGGTTGTGAACATATGCTCCAACATTCAGCTGGGTTATTTTAGATACTGTTGGTCTTTTACTTTAGAGAAGTTATGTATTGAGTTCAGTAAGAATTTTCCCAGCATAAGTTCTTCCTTTGTTAAGGAAGAAGAGTCAAGGACTATCTACTAGTTTATAAAAAACCAATTATTCAGGGTAAACTAATTGTGGGAATGTCCAGAAGATAGATATCACAATTTGTGACTTTTCTTAAGTTCAGAGGCCACATTTGAAAAACTTTTTTTTCCCACTTGTATTATTGCATCACTGAAAATGTAGCTTATGTTTTATGTATGAAGAGAGAGTCAGTCATTCTTCCTGGGAACTATACTGAATAGGTATGCATGCCTCATTTTGGACATTTTTAGGTATCGTTTTGAGGAAAACATATGATGCTAGTTTTAGATCGATGAAAGTCTCAAACAATTGTCTCAAATACACAGGACAGATGGGTGTGCAGTAAGCAAGGTGAGCATGGTTTCACATAAGACATTCTATACTAGTGACCCCAGAAAGAATTGAGAGTAACAATTATTGTTGATTACTATGAAAGCAGGTCGGTTACTTGTATCTGTTCTGCAGGCAAAAGTTCTGAGTGAAAATAAGTTGTTTTCATCTATAGGATGAAAAGTCTCTGAAAGAATAAACTGACCACAGTAGCAAGGATAGTTTCAATATTTGTTTTCACAGGTAACTGTTGACAACTCTAGTATTTCTTCAGTGAAGGCATTGTTTGTTTGTTTGTTTATACATACTGGGAGTGGAGGTAAAAGCCAATTTTCTACACCATCGATGGTGGAACTTAATGATCAGAAAATTTGTATATACCAAGGAACCTGTGAGGGAAAAAGATACAGTATACTTTCTGAGTGTTGAAAGAAAAACTATCAAATTTATGTCACAGAAAAAAATAAACTAAAAAAAAATAAAAGGGCGGGTGCTGTGGCTCATGCCTGTAATCCCAGTACTTTGGAAGGCCAAGGCGAGATGATTGCCTAAGCCCAGTGGTTCGAGACCAGCTTGGGCAATTTGGGGAGACCTCGTCTCTACAATAAATCAAGAAAAATTACCTGGATGTGGTGATGCACTCCTGTAGCTCCAGATACTTGGAAGATTGAGATGGAAGGATCACTGAGCCCGACAGGTCAAGGCTAGGGTGGCTGTAAGCATGCCGCTGTACTCCAGCTTGGGCATCAGGGTAAGACTCTGACTCAAAAAAACAATTATGCCACAGGAATTACATGGAAATGAAAAATTGGGGCATTTATTAGATATAGTGCAAAAAGTATGTATATATATATATATATATATATATATATATATACATATATATATAAAACACAAGAGAATTGTGTCTTTCCTCAGGTGACTGAAGAAGGTGGTGTTAAATGTAGATGGTAACTGTATATTAAAAAAACTGAGAGAAGTCAGGTGGTCACAAAGAGGCACCAAAATGTGATAATAATTATAATAAATGGTAAATCAGAGGTAAAGCAACAAGTGGACATCAGAAAATTAATCTTGTCTTATTCTGGGTAGAAGCTGTATATGTTGTTCCATCACTTGCTTGATTTGAGAATGGCGAGTCATCTCTAATCTTCTGAGTTTTGTCTACTTCTAGAGATTTTCTACAAATTCTCAACACACAGAAGAGTCCAGAGAAAACAGTAATTTGTTTTTGGTAGGGATACATAAATCTGAAAATTTGTATGTTATAGTTTCACAGTTATGCTAACTGTTAACAGTACCATTACAAGGCCATGTTTATAGATGTTTAAGAGAAGTTTGACTTTTGTGACTGTTTCAAAAGATAAGCATCCATGATTCAGGACAAGTAGAGACTTCTTAGAAGAATAATTTAGAAAGGCTGGTAATACCTCCTGGTAATGGAACTGAGTGCCTTTTGCAGTTTTAGTCACTTCATCTTGCAATCAGGAAAGAACGTGCATCAGAGCTGAAATTTCAAATGCATGGTGGGTCCTATTAGTAATTGAAAAATGGACAGCTTTTGGTTGCTAGAGGGAGCGATCTAGGAATTCTAAACAATGTCAGTGGCAAAATATTCCACCCAAAAGAAGAAGAAAACACACTCGTTTTTGCTCAAACTCTAAACAATCACTGTTTTGCAGCAAGTATATGAGATCTTTCCATGGTATCTTTGGGGAATTGATTCCAGAACCTCCTGCAGATATCAAAATCAGCAGATGCTCAAGTTCCTGATATAAAGTGGCTCATAGTATTTGCATATAACCCACCCATATCCTCCTGTATACTTTAAGTCATCTTTAGATTACATATAACACCTAGTACAATGTAATGCCATGCAAATCTTTGTTATACTTTGTGTTTATTTGCATTATTTTATCACATTATTATTATTTTTAATTTTCAAGCTACACTTGGTTGAAACCACAAATGTAGAAACCAAGCATATGGACGGCCTATATATAAATATAGATGTGTGTCTGTATGTTAAAAATGTATGCAATACATATGAAAGGTTCAAAGTACTTCACCTTAGAATTTATTCATTAATCAGATTGTATTCTACATGGAAGTCAATTCAAAGAATTTCAAAACATGTGGTGCTATATATTCCTACACTGTATAGTGGAATCAACATGAACAATATCACATTCATGTCTTTGTAAAGTTCACTTTTTTGAAGTATTCTCTTATGTGTGGATTTTTTTTTTAATTTTGAAAGGGGAAAAATCATTATTTTAGTTTCACCTCATCAATGAAAAATTCTGTGAAATATAAGTGTACTGGTGAAAATGTGCTGCCAGACAAGTTAAATATAAAGCTGTGTTCACAATAAAAATACATTTTGAAAATCTCAATTTTTAAAGTACCATGTAACCCATTTAAAATGCAGACCCAGAAGAAATGGCTCCAATTTTTATCTCTGATTTATGAGGTTTTTTTTTTCTTTCTGAAGTGTTTTTTTCTTTTTTTGTGTGAAATTTCAAATGAAATTAATCAGACACAAATAATAACTATAAGTAGCCGGATTTAATCTTGAATAATGCACAGCAAAACATAAGTTAAAAAATTTTACGAATATTGATGCACAACAAGAAAGAGAAAGAATAAGTAAATATTGATACACACAAATTTTCTTTGTTTTGAGTGCAATTGACGTACTTATGATTCATGAAAGAATTCTCGTGATTTCTAGAAAAAACACATGCGAAGAACTTTTGACTTCACCATCAAATTTCTGTAGTTTTCTCCCCATTACATTTTTTGTGGTGGTGTCACAGAGGAGGAACATATATTGGCTAGTAATAGGGCCAAAAATTATAGTTACAGATTTTGTTTTAAGGGGAGAATTTGAGAAGGATCTTAAATCTATCCCACCTGTGGTAATCTTATGACTTAGAGCAAGTGGTACAAAGAAATAATGGTAGAATTGTAGTTTCAGTTTATGTACAGTTGAAAGTCATTCATTCTTGTTTTAAGAGACCCATTGGACATAGAACGCCGTAGTCCTGGCTTGGAATACCTTCAAATTCCCTCGGGAAAAAGGGCTTCTATTGCTGCTTTTAAGAATGTGACAATTATTTTTTCTCTAGACATTTTATTCATAATGCTAGTAAGAGTTTCTGTAAGAAAAAAAATGTGTTGTGCATGTTGTTATTCTTCCTTAGGAGAGGGGCAAATCCATTAAGCTGCTTTATTTGCAAGACTATTATTGTATTTTAAGCTGTATTTTCTTAAACATCTTTTCCTTTCTAATGTCTCTTGATATTGTGAAGCCAAAAACTGAAATTCATGTAGTGAAGCAATCTGCCAGCCTATCTTTTGTTTACATACCAGAGCTGCAATTTCTGGTCTGAAATCATTAGTAAAATTGTGCAAGGGGCTGTGAAAGCATCAGCATCCCAGGCTATTTCTAAAGACAGCCTCAAGGTTATTATGAATCCTAGGATTTTTGCCCTTTTACCATTTGTAAGACTGGATTCATGTCCAATCTATTTTTAGCAGAAAAATGAGCCATTTAAAAAAGTTGTTCCCCGCACTTTGGGAGGCAGAGGTGAGAAGATTTCCGGAAAAAAAAGGTTGTTCTAGTTAACGTACTGTGAGATAAAGTAATCTGGTAAAGTTCACTTCATTATCTTCGATGTGGCACAGATATGTCCCCCTACGCCAAAGTTCACGTTTTGGAAACTTAATCCCCAAAGCAACAGTGAGGGTAGATGGTGACTAATGGAAAGTGTTTAGATCATAGGAGCTCCATTCTCATGAATAGAGTAATGTTCCAATCTTGGGAATGGATTTGTTATTGGGAGAGCAGGTTTGTTACAAAAGTAAATTGAGCCCCCTATTGTTCTTACTCTATCTCTCACCCTCTTGCTTTCCACCGTGGCACGACTCAGCAAGATGGTTCTTACCAAATGCCAATACTTTGATATTGATTCTGTCTTCAGAACTATGAGGAAATAAATTTCTGTTCTTTACAAATTACCCAGTCTATGATATCCTAACAGCACAAAACAGACTAAGACTAGTTGTACATCAGTCCCATGTTGCGAGACCTTGTGGACTGTGTTAATTATCTCAGCAGAATCATTCTAGAAACTCCACCCCCTAAAGCCCTGAGACCCAAGACCGATAAGAACACATCTGTAATTAAACTAAGTATACCTATTACCTCCCTGAAGCAAAGGAGAACATGCCAAAGGAAATGTGGGCATCTTGGTAAGAACTGAGTTGGAGGACAATCAATTGACTAGTTATCATAATAATTTTCATCTAAGAAGTGGAACCAGAGCAGAATAAGTATTGACATTGGAAAAGAAGCAGTGGTCAATCATGCTAGTCAAAACAGGAAAACATTTGGTTATTTCTTGATTGGATAGTGTGTTTTCAGTTGTTCATGTTCAGATATGATTGTGGTGTGGTCTTATTTTGGATTGCTTATTTTGGATTGCTCTTATCTGATTATAATTGAAATTTGTAAAATTATTTGTGTTTAATAGAGAATGTAACTGTTAGTCTAGCTGTCAGCTGAATAGAATTTTTTTCGGTCTCCCCACAGATACCTACTGGTGAAAACATTTTGCTTACCATTCTGCCTTATTGAGGCTATTGTGTCTTCTTTCTTCTGATAATTAATAATTGCCACACTTTTTCTGACACTTTGGACTTGCATTAGTCTCACTGAGTTTATGGAATGAAATTCCATTTTGTTTTTCCCCCCGCAGTAACATCTTTTCTAAATTGTGAACCTCTTTCATAGCTTTCCGAATGCAAATGCCTTCTCATTCACTTGATAATAATTCTTTTTTTTTTTTTTTTGAAGTTAGGAGAGCCTTTTTTTTATTAATCAATATTTTTTTTAATTAATCAGTATTTTTATTATAGTTTTGTGGGGTACAGTTAAGGGTTAGGTGTACAATTACGTTTCATTCAGACACCCTGTTGATAAGAGGTGTTTTCCCAGCCCCAGACAGATATTTGCTACTGTTAATCCCATCTCCCTCCCCCCCATAGTTTCCTAGTACCGTCAGTCATTTTCTTATAGTATTACATTGGATGTTCAAGGTCCATTATATGAGTGAGAACATGTGATATTCTGATCTTTGTTTCTGTGTGAGGTCACTCAGTATTATAGACTCTAGTTCCATCCAGGTTGCTGCGAAATTCATGATTTTGTTCTTTTTTATGGCTGCGTAGTATTCCATCGTGTATATGTACCACATTTTTTTAATCCAGTCCTCTTTTGATGGGCAGCATGGTTGTTTCCAGGTTCTTGCTATTGTGAACAATGCTGCGATAAACATACGTGTGCAGGTATCTTTTTTATAGAGTGATTTGTGTTCTTCAGGGTATATTCCCAGTAGGGGGATTGCAGGGTCATATGGAAGGTCAATTTTTAGAGTTTTTAGGAATCGCCACACTGCTTTCCACAGAGGTTGCACTAGTTTACACTCCCACCAGCAGTGTAGAAGTGTTCCCTTTTCACCACACCCTCTCCAGCAGCTGTGATTTTTTGAGTTGTTGATAATTGCCATTCTGA
>NW_007080956.1:0-448 GCF_000164805.1 Carlito syrichta
ACTGCACTCCAGTCTGGGTGACAGAGTGAGACTCCAACTCAAAAAAAAAAACAACAACAAAAAAAACAAAGACAGTCAATGTTTTAGGCATCGTGGGCCATATGGTCTGTTGTTGTGACTCCTCAACTCTGCCGTTGTAGTGTGAAAGTAGTCGTAGACAGTATGAAAACAAATTTTTGTGGCCATGTTTCAATTACACTTTATTTATGGATACTAAAATTTGAATACTTTTCATTGTCATGAAATATTCAAAAAAAATTTTTTTCCAACCAAAGATGTAAAATTCATTCTTAGCTCACAGTGGTGAGCTAGATTTGGCTGTGATTTGCCAGCCCCTCTGCTAGAGGCCCATGAGTTTGAAATCCCGTTGGCATTTTTAAGAGCATACGAAGAGGCCGGGCTCGGTGGCTCAGCCTGTAATCCCAGCACTTTGGGAGGCCGAGGTGAG
>NW_007080957.1:0-451 GCF_000164805.1 Carlito syrichta
GGCTGAGGCGGAAGGAACGCCGGGCCCAGCAGGTCAAAGGGGCAGTGGCCAGGAGCAGCCATTGCACTGCAGTCTGGGTGACAGAGTGAGACTCCAACTCAAAAATAAAAATAAAAATAAAAATAAAATAAAATAAAATAAAATTCTTATGATAGATTGTTTAATATGAGATGGACGAATGTAACTCCATGTTTACTGCTAGAAACCAAAGCTTTGTGTGATATCTTGAATTTATGGGGAGGGAGGGAGGGTAGAAAAGTCTGTACCTGTCTGTTCTTTTCCTGATCCCTTAAACCTAAACTGCAGGAGACTAAGCCCCTTTGGGCTATGGCAACCCCATCACAGGGGTATGTTTGATGGTTGATTTTGCTGTATTGGGTACTTTCCCGTTTTCTTTTTTTCTTTTTTTTTTTTCTTTTTTTGAGTTGGAGTCTCACTCTGTCGCCCAGAC
>NW_007080958.1:0-577 GCF_000164805.1 Carlito syrichta
CCACTCACCTCAGCCTCCCAAAAGCGCGGGATTACAGGCTGAGCCACCGAGCCCAGCTCAGCATATGAATTTTGTGGAGGGGCTGGGAAAAGAAACGACACAGATGTTCAGGTCAGAGCAATCACTGTACTTTAAGTATCTTTGGAAACTTAGCACCTCAGCATGGAAAGGAGTCAGAAAGAAGACTTAAATGATGTAACTCCCTACTTCTGCCTCCTCCTTGACTTTTTTTTTTTACTTGTAGAGGTGAGATCTTGCCAAGTTGCCCAGGCTGGTCTCAAACCAGGTGGGCTCAGGCAATCCTCTCACCTCGGCCTCCCAAAGTGCTGGGATTATAGGTGTAAACCACCGCTCCCGGTCTCCTCTTTGATCTTGATCCTTCCTGCCAATGCTGCAGCCAATTGCCCGGCATCTTGGTTGGCATGGTGACGAGAGCTCTGTGCCAAGCACCGAGGAAATGCTTGTTGATTCTACATCAAGAAAATACTCAGCCGGGCTCGGTGGCTCAGCCTATAATCCCGCGTCTTTGGGAGGCAGAGGCAAGTGGCTTGCCTGAGCCCGCGGGTTCGAGACCCGC
>NW_007080959.1:0-346 GCF_000164805.1 Carlito syrichta
CCATTCCATACCATTCCATTCCACCTCATGCCATTCCAATCCACTCCATTCCATTCCATTACTCTACATTCCATTACTCTACCTTCCATACCAGTCCACTCCATCGAATTACTCTTTATTATATTCCATTCCTTTCCATCAATCCCTATTTCATTCCTCTCCATTCCATTCCATTCCATACAATTCCATTCCATTCCTCTCCATTCCATTCCTCTCCGTTTTCTTCTATCCCTCTTTATTCTATTCCATTCCATTCCTCTCCATTCCATTCCATTCCAGTCCATCGCATTCATTCCAGTCCACTCCAATACATTAAATTCCTCACGGTTCCATTCCATTCCATGCC
>NW_007080960.1:0-432 GCF_000164805.1 Carlito syrichta
GATAGAAATCTGCAATACACAGTGCCCCAATGAGTGACACAAGTGCTCCTCCGTGACGAGCAGGAGACCATTATGTTTTTATGGGGAGTATTCTAAATAGTTTTTCCCTACTGCATTTAAAACTCATAAGCACTACCAATGCTCAGCCGTTTTCATTTGTGAGTAAGCACGGAGAGCCTGTGAAACATGTGTTCAGGCGGGGACTTCCTAGGGACATGTTCTTCAAGCGTGCGCTGCGCTGCTATTCATTGGCAGTCTGTGTGAAGCTGGCTTTGTGCATGCTCTCATCCCTGATTCTAAGACCTTCCCTGTATATACACCGTAGTAGTCCGGGAACATTTGGGGAACAGAGTGCAACTTCCTGTGCTGCATTCACTGGAACCAGATCTCCACAGCCGTTGGTATCAAAGCATGCTACATTCAACGGTGAAT
>NW_007080961.1:0-533 GCF_000164805.1 Carlito syrichta
AAAGACCATCTGGAGCAAGGGATAACACCACCTGCTGGCGATTCAAGCCCACCACCAGCAAGCGCTGGTCTGAGGCCTGGGGTCCCTTGGTCACATGCAGGGCCCGATACTGCAGCCCCCTGCTGCTGCTGTCCCACTGCATGTGTGGGAGTCTCAGGTCTCAGCAAGCTCCCTGGCTACATCGTCTCTCATTGTCACCAAGATGCTGGTCACTCAGGGGGGCTCTGGACACCCACCCCTCAGAGACACCAGTCCCATTCCTAGTTGAAGTACCCTGTGGGGGGCCCAGAGCCACTCTTGCCACTCACCACCTGCCTGTAGGAGCTTTTGAGCTCTGGAGCCCCAGGCCCTACCTGGCTGAGGCACTCAGCCCGTGACCCTAAGCTTGGGGACCCAGACAAGAGGAAAGAAAGGGATATATGAAAGAGAACCTGCCTCTGCCTTTCTCCAGGCAGAGATTTCCATTGCCCTGCCCACCTGTCAACAAACTCCACCTTGGTTCCTAAGGTAACATTGCTAAACAGGAGACAAAG
>NW_007080962.1:0-491 GCF_000164805.1 Carlito syrichta
GGCTCAGGCAATCCACTCACCTCAGCCTCCCAAAGGCGTGGGATTACAGGCTGAGCCACCAGTTCGGCTTATTTTATTTTTTTAAGTTGGAGTCTCACTCTGCCACCCAGGCTGGAGTGCAGTGGCATGCTCATGGCCACCGCAGCTTTGACCTGCTGTGCTCAGGAGATCTTTGCACCTCAGCCTCAAGTATCTGGGACAACAAGCACGTGCTACCAACCCCGGCTAATTTTTTTTTATTTATTGTAGAGATGAAGTCTCGCCAAGTTGCTCAGGCTGGTCTCGAACCCCCGGTTTCAGGCAATCCTTTCACCTTGGCCTCCCAAAGTGCTGGGATTACAGGCTTGAGTCACCACACCTGGCCATAACATTTATTTATTTATTTATTTGGAGTCTCACTCCATCACCCAGGCTGCAGTACAGTGGCATGCTCACAACCACCCCAGCATCAACCTGCTGGGCTCTGGCGATCCTTCTGCCTCAGCCTTCCA
>NW_007080963.1:0-375 GCF_000164805.1 Carlito syrichta
AGGGGAGAGGAAGCCATGCGGGTGGGTGGGTAAACTGAGGCAGGGGAGAGGAAGCCATGCAGGTGGATGAGAAGAGGAAGTCATGCAGGTGGGTGGGTAAACTGAGGCAGCGGAGGAGAAGCCATGCGGGTGGGCAGGTAAACTGAGGCAGGGGAGAGGAAGCCATGCGGGTGGGTGGGTAAACTGAGGCAGGGGAGAGGAAGCCATGCAGGTGGATGAGAAGAGGAAGTCATGCAGGTGGGTGGGTAAACTGAGGCAGCGGAGGAGAAGCCATGCGGGTGGGCAGGTAAACTGAGGCAGGGGAGAGGAAGCCATGCGGGTGGGTGGGTAAACTGAGGCAGGGGAGATGAAGTCATGCAGGTGGGCGGGTGAACT
>NW_007080964.1:0-544 GCF_000164805.1 Carlito syrichta
AAAAAAAAAAAAAAAAAAATCTCCGTCTATAGTCCCAGCATTTTGAGAGGTGGAGGCAAGAGGACTGTCTGAGCCCACGGGTTCGAGACCAAACTGGTGACATGGCCAGACCTGTCTCTACAATGAATCAAAAAATTAGCTGGGCGTGGAGGCGCATGCCTGTGGTTCCAGCTACTTGGAAGGCCGAGACGGGTGGAAGGATCACTTGAGCCCAGCAGGTCCAGGCTGGGGTGGCCTTGAGCGTGCCACTGCACTCCAGCCTGGACTACGGAGTCCGACTCCGACTCAAATAAAATAAACCAAACCAAACCAAAAACTAGAATCAAATCAAATCAAAAAAAATAAAATATTCTCCAGGCTGGGCTCCGGGGCTCGCCCATCAGAGCCTATAATTCGAGGCTGCAACAAGCTACGATCACGCCACTGCACTTCAGCCTAGGACACAGAGCCAGATCCTGTCTCTAAAATAAATAACAAAGCCGGGCTTGGTGGCTCAGCCTGTCATCCCGCGCCTTGGGAGGCTGAGGTGAGTGGATTGCCTGAG
>NW_007080965.1:0-768 GCF_000164805.1 Carlito syrichta
TATGCATAAAATATTCTCATATCATCTCCAAGATTCATGACCTCAAAGTCTTATAATACTGGTACATTTAATTCAAAATTAAAATCTTTAGAAATTTCCTCTTTTCTCCATCTAGTAAGAATTTGGGTCTTTGTAATTTGGCATACTCTAAATTAAAATGTAAGTTATCTGTGCTCTCAAAACAGCATTCTGTAGAGCATCTATAGGAGGAAAAATCATAAAATTACATTTAAAAAATCCATAACTAGAAGGAGAAGAATGAGCAAACCCAGCCAACATGGGTTCATAACTATTGTTAAATTCTTCTAGGCTGAAATTGGAAAAGTGCCCCATCCTGACAGCACATGGACATCATAGTAAGTGAAACTACACACTTACAAAACCTTCAAGGGACTATCCAGTAACAAAGCAAACATATTTAGTCAAAATTTGTGTAGTAGAATTATAACCACAAACTGAAATAAGTGCTCTGAGGTGAAGAACTCAGGCTCTATGAAAACCTGACACCGGGATACAAGAGGCCCCAGCTCTACCCAAACTGATGCTTGGTTGTGGAACTAGATGACAAACCAGTTGACTTGTGTGGAAATATGGAAGTAAGCAGGCAGTGAAGGAGACTGCTCAGAGTCCCTTCCCCACAATGGAGGCTGTTTGACAAACCTAATTTAGGGCAGCCTTCTCTCATGGTCACCTCTTCAGTGACAGACCAGAGGCTCCATCCAGCAACCCAGGCAACATGGGGCCTGAGTTTCCAAGGGTGATGAGTGC
>NW_007080966.1:0-345 GCF_000164805.1 Carlito syrichta
GAATGGAATGGAATGGAGAAAATGGGCATGAAATGGTGAGGAATGAAAAGGAAAGGAATGAAATGGAAGGGAATGGAATAGAGAGGAATGCAACGAAATGGAAGATAATTAAATGGAATGGAGAGGAATGGAATGGAATGGAAAGGAAAGGAATGAAATGGAATGGAATGGAGGGACTGGAGAGCAATTGAATGGAATTTAAATAGTGGAATTGTTTGGAGAGTAATGGAATGAAATGGAGATAAACGGAATGGAATGTAGTGGAACAGAGAGGAATGGAATGGAGTTGAATGGAATGGAATGGGATGGAATGGAATGGAGAAGAATGGAATGGAACACAATAGA
>NW_007080967.1:0-454 GCF_000164805.1 Carlito syrichta
GATCCTTCTGCCTCAGCCTTCCAAGTAACTGGAACTACAGGCGCGTGCTACCACACCCGGCTAGTTTTTTTATTTATTGTAGAGATGAGGTCTCGCCAAAGCACCAGGATTACAGGCTGAGCCACCGAGCCTGGCTAATTTTGAATTTATTGTAGAGACGAGGTCTCGCCAAGTTTCCCCGGGCTGGTCTCGAACCCTTGAACTCAGGCAGTCCACTCTCCTCGGCCTCCCAAAGTGCTGGGATTACAGATTGAGCCACCTAGCCCGGTCGATTTAGTTTTCTTATTAGCAATTCATTATGATCTCTTAATAATAGGTAGCTTGAGCCGGGCTCGGTGGCTCAGCCTGTAATCCTGCGCCTTTGGGAGGCTGAGGTGAGTGGAGCCCGCCGGTTCGAGACCCACCTGGGCAACTTGGCGAGACCTCATCTCTACAATAAATCAAAAAATTAGCC
>NW_007080968.1:0-435 GCF_000164805.1 Carlito syrichta
GCCTGTAATTCCGGCTACTTGGAAGGCTGAGGTGGAAGGATTGCCGGAGCCCAGCAGGTTGAGGCTGCGGTGGCTGGGAGCGTGCCACTGCATTTCGGTCTGGGCAACAGAGTGAGACTCCAACTCAAAAAAAAAAAATCGCACTTTTAAAATTCACATTAACATATATTTTAGCCAGCCGGGCTCGGTGGCTCAGCCTGTAATCCCATGCCTTTGGGAGGCTAAGGTGAGTGGATTGCCTGAGCCTGCAGATTTGAGACCCGCCTGGCCAACTTGGTGAGACCTCATCTCTACAATAAATCAAAATAAATTAGCCGGGCGTGGTAGTGCACGCCTGTAGTTCCAGCTACTTAGAAGACTGAGGCGGAAGGATGGCCGGAGCCCAGCAGGTCGAGGCTGCGGTGGCCAGGAGCGGCCACTGCACTCCAGTCTGGG
>NW_007080969.1:0-1605 GCF_000164805.1 Carlito syrichta
ATATGGAAGGTCGATTTTTAGAACTTTTAGGAATTGCCACACTGATTTCTACAGAGGCTGCTCTAGTTTACACTCGTACCAACAGTGTAGAAGTATTCCCTTTTCATCACACCCTCTCCAGCAACTGTTATTTTTGAGTTATTGATAATTGCCATTCTGACTGGAGTTAGGTGGTATCTCAGTGTGGTTTTGATTTGCATCTCCTTGATGATTAGTGAGGTTGAACATTTCTTCATGTGTCTGTTGGGTGCTCAGATGTCTTCCTTTCAGAAGTGCCTGTTCATAACTTTTACTGACTTTATAATGGGGTTGTTTGTTTTTTTCTTTTCAGCACGTTTGAGTTCCTTGTAGATCCAAGATATTAAGCCTTTGTCGGACCTGGAGTTGGCAAATACTTTTTCCCAGTCTATAGGCTGTCTCCCTGCTCTCTTGATGGTTTCTTTGGCTTTGCAGGAGCTTGTCAGTTTAATGAGGTCCCAGTTGTCTATCTTATCTCCTATGGCCTGTGGGTTTCGGATTTTGTTCAGGAATTGGAAGCCAGTTCCAATTTCCATGAGAGTATGTCCTTCATTTTCCAAGTTTCCAAGGTTTCCAAGGTTCTTAGGGTTTGAGGTTTTACATTTAGACCTCTGATCCATTTGGAGTTAATTTTTGTGTATGGGGATAAATAGGGGTCCTGTTTCAATCTTCTGCATGTGGTCAGTCATTTTCCCCAGCACCATTTACTGAATAGGTTCTCCTCTCCCCAGTGGTAGGTGGTGGAGGCTTTGTCGAAGATGAGTTGATTGAGAAATTGAGGTTTTGCTTCTGGAATCTCAATTCTATTCCATTGATCTATATGCCTGTTCCTGTACCAATACCAAGCTGTTTTGATGATTGTAGCTTTATAGTAAAGTTTGAAGTCTGGTAATGTGATACCACCTGCTTTGGTTTTTTTTGCTGAGGATTGTTCTGGCTATTCTTGGCCGTTTGTGTTTCCATATGGATTCCTGTGTTGTTTTTTCTAGGTCTGAGAAGAATGTTGCTGGTAATTTGATGGGTATTGCATTGAATCTGTAGATTGCCTTAGGTAAGATGGACATCTTCGCAATGTTGATTCTTCTAATCCATGAGCATAGGATATTTTTCCACTTGTTTGTGTCATCTTTGATTTCTTTGAGCAGAGTTTTATAGTTTTCATTGTAAAGGTCTTTCACATCTCTGGTTAGGAAGATGCCAAGGTATTTCATTTTTTTGTGGCTATTGTGAATGGAATTATGCTTTTTATTTGGGTTTCTGTATGTTTATTATTGGTGTAAAGAAATGTGATTGACTTTTGCACATTTATTTTATATCCTGAGACTTTGCCAAAGGCCTATATCAGTGTAAGGAGGTTTTTGACAGATTCTCTTGGGTTTTCAAGGTACACAATCATGTCATCTGCAAAGAGAGATAACTTGACTTCCTCTTTTCCTATTTCCATACCCCTGATTGCCTTCTCTTCTCTGATTGCTCAAGCCAGGACATCCAATACTATATTGAACAAAAGGGATGAGAGTGGGAATTCTTGTCTAGTTCCAGTTTTCAGGGGAAATGGTTCCAATTTTTGTTCATTTAGGAGTATGC
>NW_007080969.1:1882-14784 GCF_000164805.1 Carlito syrichta
GGATTTTATCAAAAGCTTTTTCTGTATCTAATGATATAATCATGTGGTTTTTGCTTTGATGCCTGTTGATGTGTTTAATTACATTTATGGTCTTGTGAATGTTGAACCATATTGCATCCCAGGGATGACACCTACTTGGTCATGATGGATGACTTTTGAGATGTGTTGTTGAATCCGGTTTGCTAGGATCTTGTTGAGAATTTTAGCATCTATGTTCATCAAAGATATTGGCCTGTAGTTGTCTTTCTTTGTTGGGTCTTTACCTGGCTTGAGTATCAATGTGATGATAGCTTCGCAAAATGATTTGGGGAGAGTTCCATCTTCCTCAATTGCCTGGAATGTCTTCAGTAGGATTGGAATCAGCTCCTCCTTAAATGTCTTGTAGAATTCTGCTGGAAAGCCATCTGGTCCAGGGCTTTTTTTGGTAGGTAGTTTTCTTATTACGTAGTCAATTTCCTTGATTGTTATTGGTCTATTTAGGGTCTCAATTTCTTCGTGTTTCAACCTAGGCAGGTTGTGTGATTACAGAAAGTCCTCCATTTCCTTAGGGTTTTCAAGTTTGTTTCCATACATGTGTACATAGTAGTCTCTAATGATCTTTTGTATTTTTTCAGGGTCAGAAGTGACTTCATCTTTTGTGTTTCTGATTGTGTTTATTTGGGGTTTTTCTCTCGTTTTCTTGATCAGTCTAGCTAGGGGACCATTGATCTTGTTGATCCTTTCGAAGAACCAGCTTTTTATTTCTTTGATTTTTTTTTAATCACCTTTTTGTCTTCTATGTCCTGGATTTGGGCTTTTATTTTGGTGATCTAGATTCTTCTGCTGACAGTAGGGTTTTTGTGGTCTTGCTTTTCCAGCTTCCTTAGGTGGTTTGTTAGGCTGTTAATTTGTGATCCTTCCATTTTCTTCATGTGCGTTTGTAGGGATATAAATTCCCCTCTTACTACAGACTTCATGGCATCCCAGAGATTTTGGTAAGATGTTTCTTCATTTGCATTTGTTTCCAGGTATCTTTTGATCTGTGTTTTGACTTCATCATTGACCCAGGAGTTGTTTAGCATCATGCTGTTTAGTGTCCATGTCTTTGTGGGTTTTGGGGGGACCTAATTGGTGTTAATATTTATTTTTATTCCACTGTGATCTGAGAAGGTGCATGGTAAAATTTCGGTCCTTTTAAATTTGCTTATGCTTGATTTATGGCCAAGTATGTAGTTGATCTTAGAATACGTTCCATGCACTGATGAGTAGAATGTGTATTATGTAATCTTTGGATGGAGTGTTCTGTAGGTATCAATTAAGTCCATTTGGTCAAGAGTCACATTGAGGTTCCGCATCTCATTGCTGATTTTTTGTCCTGATGATCTGTCTAGGGTTGTGAGTGGGGTATTAAAGTCCCCAGTTATGATGGTGTTAGAGTCAATATCTTTCTTTAGTTTTCCTAGGAGTTGCTTTATGAAAGTTGGCGCACCTATGTTGGGTGCATATATGTTTAAGATAGATATTTCTTGTTGGTGGAGTGAACCTTTTATCATTATGTAGTGGCCCTCTGTATCATTTTAAATTTTTGATAGCTTAAATGGTATTTTGTTTGAAATTAGTATCACGACTCCTCCTTTCTTTTATGTTCCATTTGCCTGAAAATTTGTTTCCCATCCTCTTACTTTGAGTCTGTGTATGTCCTCTCTAGTGAGATGGGTCTCTTGAAGTCTGTATATTGTTTCCTGGTGATATTTTATCCATTTTGCCATTCTATGTCTTTTCAGTGGTGGGTTTAGTCCATTCACATTCATGCTAATTATTGAAATGTGAGAGTTCGTCCCTATCGTAGAGTTCTTATAGAGTTGTTGTTCTTCCACGTGGTTTTTTCTCTTTCTTTTAGTTTTGGGGTTGGTTCATGTGTATTTTATTCTTTTTCCTGTACTCTTGTGAAGAACATTGTTCATTTTTCCTTTTCTTCTGTGTTTAGTACTTTCTTAAGTGTTTCATGTAGAGGTGGGTTGGTGGCAGCGTAAGTTCTTAGGGATTGGATATCTGGAATAGATTTTAATTCGCCCTCACTGATGAAGCTTAACTTGGCTGGATAGGCTACTCTTGGTTGAAATTGCTTTTCTTTTAGGACTTTGAAGATAGGGCTCCAAGCTCTCCTAGCCTGCAGGGTTTCTGTAGATAAATCTGCTGCTATTCTAATTGGTCTTCCATGGTAGGTGATCTGGCCTTTTCTCTTGCTGCCTTTAGGATTTTTTCTTTTATCCCTCATTGTTTAGGCGAATTATTATGTGTCTAGGAATTGGTCTTCTCATTTGTTGTCTTGCAGGGGTTCTCTGAGTCTCTTGTGTTTGAATTTTTCATCACTGATAAGGGAAGTTTTCTTGAATGATCTCATGGAAAGTTTGTTCCAGTGTGGTCTCTGTCTCTCTTTCTGCCTCAGGAAGGCCAATTCCTCTTAGGTTCGGTCTCTTGAAGTAATTGCTCATCTCTTGAAGGTTTTGTTCTGTCTTTCTGAGATTATTTTCTGTGTTTTTAAGTGTTTGGGTTATTTCTATATTTTGGTCCTCAAGCTCTGAGATCCTTTCTTCTGCTTGGGTAATTCTGTTTTCTATGCTTATCAGTTTGTTATTTATTTCATTCACAGTATTCTTTATTACTGTTACCTCAGATATCAGCTCCTTCCTAGTTTCTTCTTGTCTCTCCTCAATTCTTTTTAATCTCTCCATTTATGTCTTGATATCTAGGTTTGTAGTTTGAAAGCAGTCATTCTGGGGGCTCTTCATTGTTTGCATTCTGAAGTCTGTTTTCTCAGTGTCTGCCCTCTCAGGGGTCTGGGAGAGACCCATATTCTTCTTTTGGTTTTTCTTCATTTGTGTAGATTTTTCTCTCTCTCTCCCCTTTTTCCTCCCCTTCTTTAATTCTATTTTTCAGGGACGTGGGGTTGCTTATTTCTCTTGTGCAATCTCCTGTTCTTCCTTATCAGGGTCCTCTGGCTTTGTTCACTTTTGAGGGTCTTCTGGCTTTGCTCACTTTTGAGGTTAGAGGGTGGGCTGTGGGCTGTACTTTTTGCAGTTTTGAGGTTTAATTGAGGGGGAAGCGGTGGTTCAGAATCTATATGCTGATTCTAGCATCCACCAACAGGTGTGTGAGCACACTGGAATGTTTTCCCACTGCCTTACAATCTGTCCGTGGGTTTGGTCCCTGGATTTAAAGGGTTTACAAAAGAGGAAAATAATGGAGGAAGGGGTTAATAGGAAGTTAGAAAGAGAGAAGAGTGACAGGGAAAACAGACATACATACCAGCTAACAGGTGAGAAAGAGACACAAGGCAGGAGAGAAGTTGAAAAAAAAATGCAAGAAAGATTCCCTAAAGAATATTGGTAGCTACACAGAGACAGACTAATAAAATCATGAAACAGTATAAGTCAGAAAGCAAACAAAGTGAGCAAAACAAAGAGTCAAAATGATAAAATCAAAAGTCAAAATAAGAGATCAGACTAGTTCTGAAAGCTTTCCTGCATGTCTGAAGTCACTTCAGCTCTGATCTCCAGCCTCTCCCCTTTGTTTTTTGTTGCAGGCAGCTAAATTTGCTCACAGTTTGGATTTCTTTTTTTTTAGACTGCTGCCTGGGAGGTTTGTGATGCTTAGTTGCTTTTGTCTGATTCAGCATAGGGGTGGGGCTTTGTCTCCTGTTTAATGATGTTACCTTAGGAACCGAGGTGTGGGCTGTTGATAGGTGGGTGGGGCAATGCAAATCTCTGCCTCGAGAATGGCTGAGGTGGCAGTTTCACTTTAGTGGAACTTCTCTCTCCACTTGTCTGGGTCTCCAAACATGGGTTCGTGCACTGAGTGCCTCAGCCGGGGTGGGCCCTGAGCTCCAGAGTTCCAAAGCTCCAAAGGGCAGGTGGTGAGCAGCGAGAGTGGCCCTGGGCCACCCACAGGGTGCTTCAGACAGAAATGGGACCAGTATCTCTGAGGGGCAGTTGCCCACAGCCTCCCTGAGTGACCTGGGCTTGGTGCTGGGTTCCTGGTGAGAGACGGTGTAGTCAGAGAGGGAGCCAAGACCCAAGACTCCCGCACATGTGGGACTCACGTATGGTGGAGAGCAGCAGCTGGGAGCTGCAATATCTGGCCCTGTGTGGGCCAGAAGGTCCCCGGGCCTTGGACCAGTGTGACTGGTGGTGGGCAGGGGGATGGGGGAAGAAAAGTAAGAGTCTTTTTTGGAACTCATGTTCGGAGAATCTCACAAGTCCACCTATGCCATCGCCATCTTACCAGAACTCCCGTTTTCTGTGTTTTTAAGAGTTTGGGTTAGTTCTGTATTTTGGTCCTCCAGCTCTGAGATTCTTTCTTCTGCTTGGGTAATTCTGCTTTCCATGCTTATCAGTTTGTTATTTATTTCATTTACAGTATTCTTTATTACTGTTATCTCAGATATCAGCTCCTTCCTAGTTTCTTCTTGTCTCTCCTCAATTCTTTTTAATCTCTCCATTAATGTCTTGGTATCTTGGCTTGTAGTTTGGGACCAGTCATTCTGGGGACTCTTCATTGTTTGCATTCTGAAGTCAGTTTTTTTTTTGAGTTGGAGTCTCACTCGGTCACCCAGACTGGAGTGCAGTGGCCGTTCCCAGCCACCACAGCCTCACCTGCTGGGTTCCAGCAATCCTTCCGCCTCAGCCTTCCGAGTAGCCAGAATTACAGGCATGCACTACCACACCCGGCTGACTTTTTGATTTATTGTAGAGATGAGGTCTTGCTGCCCAGGCGAGTCTCGAATCCATGGGCTCAGGCAATCCACTCACCTCAGCCTCCCAAAGGCATGGGATTACAGGCTGAGCCACTGAGCCTGGCTCTGAAGTCAGTTTTCTCAATGTCTGCCCTCTCAGGGGTCTGGGAGAGACCCATATTCTTCTTTTGGTTTTTCTTCATTTGTGTAGATTTTTCTCTCTCTCCCCCTTTCCCTCCCCTTCTTTAATTCTGTTTTTCAGGGAAGGTGGGGTTGCTTTTGTTTCACTTGTGCAATCTCCTGTTTTTCCTTATGAGGGTCCTCTGGCTTTGTTCACTTTTGAGGTTGGAGTGTGAGCTGCAGGCTGTACTTTTTGCAATTTTGAGGTTTAATTGAGGGGGAAGCTGTGATTCAGAATCTATATGCTGATTCCAGCATCCATCAACAGGTGTATGAGCACACTGGAAACTATTTCCCACTGCCTTGCAATCTGTCTGTGCAGCAGTATGTAGGTTTGGTCCCCAGATCAAAAGGAGGTACAAAAGGGGAAAATAATGGAGAAAGGGGGGGTCAATAGGAAGTTATGAAGAGAGTAGAGTGAGAGGGAAAACAGACAAACATACCAACTAACTAGTGAAAAAGAGACACAAGGTTGGAGAGAAGTGAAAAAACACGTGAGCAAAATTCCCTAAAGAATACTGGTAGCTACACAGAGACAGACCAATAAAATTATGAAACAGATAGTGTAAGTCAGAAAGCAAACAAAGTGAGCAGAATGAACAGTCAAGATGATAAAGTCAAAAGTCAAAATAAGAGATCAGACTAGCCCTGGAATCTTTCCTGAGTGTCTAAAGTCTCTTCAGCTCTGATCTCCAACTTCTCTCCTTTGTTTTCAATACAGGCAGCTAGATTTACTTTCAGCTTGGAGTTTGTTTTTTTTTTTTTAGCCTGCTGCTGTGGAGGTCTGCGATGCTTAGTTGGCTTTGTCTGATTCAGGTAGGGGAGGAGCTTTGTCTCCTGTTTAGCAACGTTACCTTAGGAACCGAGGTGGAAGCTGCTGATATGTGGGCAGGGCAATGTGAATCTCTGCCTGGAGAATGGCTGAGATGGCACCTTCACTTTCACGGATCTTTTCTCTCTGCTTGTTTGGGTCCCTAGGCGGTCCACTATGATAGACTGTGGTGGTGGGAGGTACTGGGGATCAACTGCACAGCTGGGCATTGGATCTGGGGTGCCACCAGCAGGCTGGGGTGAAGGAAGGGGTCAGGAGTTCCCTCCTCTGGAGCTGAGAACCTCTGATTAGCACCTCCTTAAGATATACTTTTCCCTTACACAAGCATGGTGTTGCACTGCATGCCTCAGCCAGGGTGGGCCAAGAGCTCCAGAGCTCCAAAGCTCCAAAGGGTAGGCAGTGGGCAGCAAGAGTGGCCCTGGGCCCCTCACAGGGTACTTCAGCCAGAAATGGGACTGGTATCTCTGAGGCACCCATGGCCTCCCTGGGTGACCGGCAGCTTGGTGCTGGGTGCTGGGTGAGACAATGTAGCCAGGGAGGGAGCTGAGACCCGGGACTCCCACACAGGTGGGAGTCATGTACAGTGGAGCAGCAGCAGCTGGGGGCTGCAATATCCAGCCCTGTGTGGGACCAAAGGTCCCCAGGCTCGGACGAGTGTGGTTGGTGGTGGGCAGCAGGGTTGGGGAAGAAAAGTAAGAGTCTTTTTGGGAATTCACGTTCAGAAAATCTCGCAACTGCACCTATGCCGTTGCCATCTTACCAGAACTCTCGTCTTTTCTTTCTTGGTCACTCTAGCTAAGGTCCCATCAATCTTGTCAATTATTTCAAAGGATCAACTTTTTGTTTTGTTGATGTTTCTCTAATTTTTTTTCTACGTCCCATACTTGGGCTATTATTTTGGTTATCTGGATTATTCTGCTGAAGTTAGAATTTTGGAGGTCGACTCTTTCCAGCACCCTTAGGAGATTTGTTAAGTTGTCAGCTTATGATCTTTCCATTTTCTTAATATGTGCTCAATATAAATTCCCCTCTTAGAACTCTTTTCAAGGCATCCCAGAGATTTTGGTAAGATGTTTCATCATTTTTGTTTGTTTCCAGAAATCTTTTAATTTCTGTTTTGATTTCAATGTTTGCCCAGTAGTTGTTCAGCATCACGTTGTTTAGTGTCCATGTCTTCATAGGCTTTGGGGAAATTTTGTTGGTGGTGATATTTATTTTTATTCCACCATGGCCTGAGAAGGTGCATGGCAATACTTCAACCTTATGGAATTTGTTTATGCTTGATTTATGGCCAAGAATGTGATTGATCTTGGAGATGAGAAGAATGTATATTTTGTGAATGTTGGATGGAATATTCTGTAGGTATCTATTAAATCCATTTAGTTGGGTGTCAAGTTTAGGTTCTGGGTCTCCTTGCTGATTTTTCTGCCTCAATGATATACCTAGGCTGTAAGTGGGGTATTCAAGTCCCCTGTTATAATAGTGTTAGAGTCAATATCTTTTTTTAGTTTAGTGAATAGTTGCTTTATAAATGCTGGTGCTCCTGTGTTAGGTGCATATATGTTTAGGATGGATATTTCTTGTTGATGGATTGAAACTTTTATCATTATGTAGTGTCCTTTTATATCTCTTTAGATTTTTGATAGATTAAGGTTGTTTTGTCTGACATTAAGATCATGACTTCTGCCTTCTTTTGTGATCCATTTGCCTGGAAATTTGTTATCCATCCTCTAACTTTGAGTCTGTGAGTTCCTTGTAGTGAGATGAGTTTCCTAGATACAGTAAATAATTGGGTCATGGTTTCTTATTCATTATGCCATTCTGTGTCTTTTCATTGGTGCACTTAGTCCATTCACACTCAGGCTGATTATAGAAATGTGATTGTTCATTCCTGTTATGAGGTTCTTATAAAGTTTTTACTTTGTTTACTTTTAGCTTTGGGGTTGATGTATGTGTGTTTAAGGTTTTTTTGCTGCACTGTATTCTCTGTTGATTCTGTGCTCTGGGAAGTGTGTGGACATTCTTTTTTTTCTTTCTTCTGTGCTTTACACCTTTTTAAGTGTCTCCTGTAGAGTTGGTCTGGAAGCTGTATAATCTCTTAGGGATTGGATGTCTGGGAAAGATTTTAATTCTCCATCACTGATGAAGTTGAACTTGGCTTGATAGGAAATTCTTGTTTGAAATTGTTTATCTTGAGGACATTGAATATTGGACTCTAGTCCCTTCTTGCTTGTGGTGTTTCTGCCAACAGGTCTGATGCTATTCTGATTGGTTTTCCCTTGTAGGTAGTGTGATTTTTCTCTCTTGTTGCCTTCAGAATTTTTTATTTTGTGCCTACATTGTGTAAGTGAATTACTATGTGTCTAGGAATTGTTATTCCCATTTGATGCCTTTTAGGATTTTCTGTATCTCTTGTGTTTGACTGGTCACATCTCTGGTGAGATGGGGAACGTTTTCTTTGATAACTTCCTGGAATACTTACTCCAAGGTCCATTTCCTCTGTGTTCTTCTAGGTTCAGACTCTTGATATTATCACACATCTCTTGTAGGCTTTGTGTTTTTCTTTCTGAGCTTTCTTTGTACATTTTTTACAGATCGGTTTAATTGCATGCTCTAGTCTTCAAGTTCTGAGATTCTTTCTTCTGCCAGATTCATTCTGATTTACATGCTTGTCATCTTGTTATTTATTTCCTTAATGAAATTTTTTTATGAGCAAAGTCTCTGTTACAAGTTCTTTCGGTGTTGCCTCTTGTTTTTCTTGAGTCTTATTCACTTTCCATCCATTCCAAAATCCCTGTTGTATTCTGGAGCCAGTCATTGGTGACTTCCATTGTTTCAGCTCTGAGTCTGATTTTTAGGCATTCTCTGTTTGTTATACTAGAAATTACTTGTGGTCTTCCATTGGTTTTTCCTCATTTGTGACAGATCTCTTGTTTTTCTCTTTAGTTCCATTATTCAGTGGCATTGGGATAGGCTTTCACTTGTGATGTTTGCTCAGCTTTCTATTCTTCCCTTGATCTAGGTTATGGATTTGTTCTATTTTGAAACAGGGTTGTGGGTGGGAATCATTGCTGTCTCTTGTAATTTTGAAAATTGAATAAGGTAGAGGATGGGGAGCTAGGATTCAGAAACTACTTGCAAATCACAATGTTCAGATTGTGGTACATGTTCTCTGAGACCCACTCCCCACCACCACTCTACATGATGGTGCAGTGGGTACATGTGTGTACCCCCTGAGACCAAGACATAGTAGCAACAATGAGTAGAACAGAGAAAAATAGAATGAAATAAGATAGACAAAGGTGAATTAAAATGAAAAAAAACTCCCACAGAACAATGAAAGCAGAAACCATAGCAAAAAACAATTAAACACACACACACACACACACACACACACACACCAATGCAAACTAGAATAACAACAAAGTGAAACAAAACACAAAAAGCAACATAGAACTGGCAAAACTAAGCACACAAACACACATGCCTGGCACAAAATGAATGGAGAAGAAAAACAGAAGGACTGAAAGAAAGGGAAAAAAAGGGAATTCAGATTGAACTCACACACATATATTCAAACACACCTGAAGCTAAATAAAAAAGAGAGAAGAACAAAAGAGCAAAAACAGACCAACAAGAAAAAACAAAAAAACTGAAAAATGAACACTCATTCACATACACACATAAACAAAAAACAAAAGAAGAAAGAAAAAGAAAAGAAGAAGAAAAGGGGGTGGGTGGGAGATGCAAATCAAACCCTCACAAACACATTCATGCAGAAAGGAAAAATATTTAAAAATTAGAAAAACTGATAAACAATCGGGCAAAAAAAATCTTTAAAAAGTAAAAGAAAAAGAAAAAAAACCTTGCCCTTTGTGGCAGGTTCTGTGATTGTTCCACTCATCTGCCTCTCCTATCTCCTGCAGAACTTCCACTTTTTTCACCTTCTCCCCAGTGTCTGGAGCATGTGGGAGTGGGTAGGGCTGTAGTCCTCCCCTGCCACTCTTATATGGTCAGGGGATCCCTTCCGCTGTGGAGGTCTAGGATTGTCTCTTCCCAGGTGTGTACTCGAGGTGGGTACCCCCACCAGGACTATCCTTGAGTGGAGTGCCCCTATTGTAGCTGATCTAAAAGCTCTACCTGGGTTCATCCCTCTTAGTCATGCCTCAGTTGTGTGGGTCTGACGTTCAGAGGATTGCTGGGGAGGAGGAGGGTTGGGTCAGCCCCAGACTCACCACTAATCCCTTTGGAGGTCTTTCTTGTCCTTTTCTGGCCACACACTTTGCTTTGTCCTCAGCTCAATCAGGATAGGGAGTGGAGTGCCTGAAACTCAGCACTTGTCCTGTCCCTTGAAGTTTGTACTTTCGGGATATTCCCTCTGGGTCATGATCAACCACTGGGTAGTTGATCTGCTGTTCACAGAGATTGGGTCTGTTGCTCCATGGTGAGCAATTCAGAGCACTTTCCTGCCCTGTTTTCAAGATGTGGTGGGGGTGCCTTTTCATCCTCTCCAGTGGCACTCTTTCCCTGGGCTCCTTCTGCAGTCCTTGCTGCCAGTGTCCGGCTGGGTGCTGTAGTGGTGAGGCAAATTCTGGAGCCGGCAGTCTTTCCCACTGTTGCAGTGAGGCAGAGCCTAGAGCTGGCAGTCTCTCCCCATTTCTTCTTTGCAGGAAAGCTTTTCTCTATTAAACAAAAAAGTGGCACTCGGCTCTGTGACCTGGGAAGCACTAGGGACCAAGCAGAGCAGCTGTAGCACCAGCTGCTTCACCAGGAAGGCCCTGGCCACTTACTCCTGAGCCCTGAGTCAGTCAGCTACTCACGCACCCACTCAGTTACCAACACATACTAAATTTTCCATACACTCACTCACTCACACCAGAACTCGCATAGTCTGACTGGTTCGGCTGCCAACTTTCTGAACAGATCTCAAAGTGAGTTTCTTATAAGAAGTATATAATTGGACTACTTTAAAAATATTCATTCAGCTATTCTATATACTTTAAGTTGAGAATTTAATCTATTTACATTTAAGATTGTATTTGACATAAGATTGTGTTTTTTCCTGTCCTATGGTTAATGTTTTCTGCTTCTTTTATATATTTTTTGCCCTTTTCTCTTCCTTTTAATGTTTGCCATTGTGATTTGGTAAATTGGGGATAAATTTGTGGTGGTATAAGCTGAGTTCTTTATCTTCCTCTTCTGTGATTGCTTTACTGGTGAGTTTCATACTTTTATGTGTTCTCATGATGGCAAATGTCCTTTTACTTCAAAATTTATGAGATCTTTGAGCAACTTGTAAGGTTGGACTAGTGATAACAAATTTCCTCAGCATTTGCCTCTCTGGGAAAAAGTATAATTTTCTGAAGTAGCCCAAAACCCACTGCTATGGGAACAAGCTCACATGCATATTAACTGTAACACTATTAGCAGACAAGTCTTGCACATTCTAAAAGTCATTTTCTGTTTTATTTCCATTTGTATCCTCAATCTAATAGGCTTTTTTCTTTACCTTGAATGATTTGTATTGCATTAGAGAACAGGTCTCTCTCATCTAGTCTGCAGTTCACATCCCCCCATTAACAGAGACTGGATGTGATTGTGTGTTGCAGGAGTGTTTTGATAGGTAAGACAAAGAACCTTCTCTTACTTATGAAGATTTTGATTAAAGCAACACTTAAAATAGAATGTTTCTCATGTTTTGAATGCTTGATGTGTTGGGGCCAACTCAGAGCACTGCATGCAAAGGTGGTTTCTCAGTGGACTGGTACATGTACTTCTGCCCTAAAAAAATGACTCCATGAAGGGAACATCTGTCACTAAGTTAGACTTTCCAAGAGTGATAGAGGTCACCTCTATTTGTCTGCTACAACATAGCTCAGAGTAGAAATAAAAATAGAAGAATTGGATGCCCATTGTCAAATGAAACATTTAAAAATACACATAGTTTTACATTTCAATTTGTATATACCAGGTGAACAAACATTTTAGTAGAAAGGAATAAAGCCTTTTAACTATTCTTGGATTTGGCATTGATACTCATCAGACTAACAAAATCACTGATGTATCATCTGCTCTGATTCCCTGATCATTAGGCAGTGCAGGCAATCACCACTCTTGTTTACTATCTAGTAGTCTTTAAAGAAAAAGGAGTTATGCCTGGTAATATCTAAAAAAATTGAAGTTAAGGGCTGAGAAAAAATATAGACTATAAAAACCAGAAATTATTTTCCCTGGACACCTGAGATCTATGCAACACAGATTTTTCACATTTCCCCCCACCAAGGTTTTGGGATATAGAAGGGGACTCCACTGAACCCAGACTTTCAGAAAGAATGATGCTGGGTTTCTGCTCCAGGTTACCAGCTGCCTGAAAACAAGAAAAAACAAAATATCTGTGTGATTTGACAATAGATTTATTGACATGCATTTTTTTCCCTTTCACACAGTTTAATACTTTTGTTGCAGAACTTGTGGTAACATAAACAATTAAGACAAAAATCCTGAAAAGGCAAAAATGAGTTATAACTTTAAAAAACAATCTTTTGTTTCTCTAACAATCAGAGTAGTTTGTTTTTTTCCCCCCTGATGTCCCAATATTATACTAAGAGGAAATGGGCAAATATTTCTCACTTTCCAATCTGAAAATCAAAGTACCTAAAAACTCAGTGCCTCAATGAGGCCATATTTTCCTTTTTGTTCTTTTGTGTTAATGGTTTGATGATGTACATCTATAGGGATAAGGGTTTTGTATGGGACCAAGAGTGGCAGAGGACTGATGGCTTAGATGCAGGACTCTGAAGACATGAGAAAATTTGATACAATTGAGGATTCTGCTAGGATCCCTGAAGACTGCTACAGACATTTCGAGATTGTTGGGAGGTCATTATTTCCTAAATTATTCACAAACCATTGACCATATGTGCACTTATGAAACCATCAGCATCATCTTTGCCATTTTGTCAAGCACCATCATTTACTGTTGGTATCAAAAGGGTTATCTCTCTGGCAATCCAGAGTTTGAATAGTCTGATGTGTCTTAATGATCACTGCCCACCAAATCTATTCTTTTTCCAAACTTCACAGTCATGATGATGCTGGGGTGTGGCACAAAACCTGTGGATTCTTGGGCTTGTTCTAAAATGAATTCTAGAGCAGCCAGCAAAGTTTTTAAATGAA
>NW_007080969.1:14832-33802 GCF_000164805.1 Carlito syrichta
GATATTCCTTCACAATGATTGACATGCTAAAGAGGGTGGAGTCCAGGTAACTGCCACTCTGGAGATTGACATCGCTGGACTCCTGGTGGGAGAAGAGAAGGGGAAGGGAGGTCTTTTTCTGATCACATTGTCCTTTGAAGGAGACCTACCAGGCATTTCCAGTTCACAAATTTCTGATCTAAAAGGTATTCGGATTATCATTTTGATGACTTTGGTCAGTTAAGGGGTGGTATTCCACAGGGAACCTGGAAGTTTCTTACTAATTATTATGTTAAACCATGAATTGTATGGTTGAGCAGTCCTAGTCTTAAGACATCTGATGGAGTGTTCTTTTTATTTTGCTGAGGGAGTGGAGTAGGCTGCAGCTTGGCCTGTAGTAAAATGTAATTTTTAAAATGTGTGAACACTTCCTAAAGCCTGCTTTTGGAAAATTTATCTGTCTATGTCTAACCTGTGCTAGCTACCTTGCCTCAATAGAACCAACCTAGAGCCTAAAAATTGTCTTTGTGAAGTTAATCTGTTATACCACATGCTTTCATGAGTCCATTTGTATGCCATTCTGAGTAGTGTAATGAAACTTGAGCCACCCTTCTCCATTCCTTTCAGGACGTGAATCATTCCTTTCCCCAGAAAATCAAGGCTATATAATTTACCCACCCACTAGTCACAGTTGTGAGATCTGAAGAACATTGTGTATACAACGTCTGTACTATCCAGTTTCAGGCACCCACTGGGGTTTCATGGAATGCGTGCCCCCAAATAAAGAGAGGTTACTGTATGTTATTATATCTCAGTTGCAATATACCTCAAGTGTGTGTGTTATGCCTTTATTATACTCAGTATCATGGGAAGACTCCTTGAAGAATTAAAAATAACCAAAAACAGTAAATATCTTCACACAGACCATTATTTTTCTGCCCTTGTACTTGTGACTGGATCAGAAACAAACTAATCTGAGGGAGGGAGTCTTCTCTGACATCCCTCGGCAGGATCGAGCTTCTGAGGCAGAAGGAAGTGTTTTTTCATAAAAGGAGAAAAGATCAGCAGATAGTGACATGGGTTTGTGGATCCTCAGCTGCCAGCTGTCTGGGTGGTGGGCCCTGGTAAATTCCTATGCAGAGAAAGGACAGTAGGCATGGATTGCCTGATTTCTTGTGGACCTTTCTGCATCATGTGAAGCCAAGAAATGTCTGGGGTTTTGTTAGCATCCCCTGTTGGTCTCTCTGGCAGCACACAGTCTCATCTGGTCTTCACAATGTGCCACAAGGTGCTATTATGTTCTCCAGGTGAAGGGCTAGTGAATCTTTAGGTAACATTTCTTTATTCAGTCAGACCTTCCAATTTTTCAGTCACACGGTGATTTGCCCAGGTTGCCAGGTGCTTGGATTCTAAACTGAATATTCTCCATTGCCCAATGTGGTCTTGTTAGGTCTAAGCTGCGGTCTAGCAACCAAGGATAGTTGTTGTGTGGGGCTGTTAATACCATGCCAGGCCTGCCAATAGCCAGGAACCCTTATACACAGCTTTTGTCTTATCATTTGGGATGTTGGAAGGCTCAAGACAGTGCCTGGGTTCTCTAGCTTCCTGGGGAGATGATGGTAAGTCTTAATAGTTTTTAAAAATGCATAATTTAAAATGGAAAAAGCAAGTAATCAAAGACGATTATTGAAGAATACTGTAAAATTCTTAACATGCTTAGAGAGACCATAAACCTAGGAAAGTCTTGGGTTGCTTTCAAGAGAGCCCAGCTCTTTGACTAAGTTGGATACACTAAGTTTGACATCAGTTAATAATAATATAAACATGTCAATATCTTTATATATGGATAAAAGAGATCTTCTCAAAAATTAAGTAGAAAGATCATCCCCTCTCTGCTTGGTGTGGAGTGTATATGGGTCATTTTCAAAGCTATATATGGTTTCTAGAAGACAAAGTCTGACAATTCTAAGTTGCCAAAGTGAAAACTAGCTTAAGATCCTGGCAAAGGAATAATTCACAACCTAAGAGCGTATTAGAGGGTTGAGTAAAAATCCTAGTTTTTAAAAAATGTAAAATTTATTTTACAATAATTTGAAGGATGGAAAGAAAGGGGGAGAGAGATGAATGGACAGAAGAAAATGTTTCAAAATTCTAATGAATACAGAAGAAAAATCATAAAGGATAGATTTGTTTCTAGTGTCTCATAGAAACATTAATAAAGATAGTCCATATACCTGCTGTCTTTAGATGCGATAACAAAGAAGGTGAAAATCTTAAATATAAGGAGTAAATTTTAAAAAAGGACTATACTTTTGAGTAAAGTCACTTTTGAGAAAGTAAAGTCACTTTTGAGAAAGTCATTTATGCTTTTAATATAAGTGCTTTCTCCTAAAAGGAGAAAGAGTGGAAATAAACTAGAGCACACACAGTAAAGACAATCCAATAAACAAATGTCTTAGAACTCAAACAACAGGTCTCCTATACGAACAAGAATCTGTTCATTTAGCAAATGTTCACCCGCAAGTGAGATCCAGAAGCTTCCATGGAAACACAAAAACTCTAAGACAGTACTGAGAACATAAGCATCAAGTATGGATTTATCATTTAGCATTTGGAAGAATCATTGGAAGTAAATAAAAGCAACAACCAGGCCCCTCGGAGGCTGGGGACTCAGAGAAGAGATGAAAAGGATTGCGTCAGAATTAGAAAGAAACACTGATTTTATCAAAACCATCTTATCTCCCATGAGGAAAAAAGTTTGAGATAATTAATTAGCCATTTTGTCCAATGAGAGAAAGCTCCATCCCAAGGAGGAGGAAAGACACAGAGAAACACCAGTTAGCCAGAGCTGAATTTAAATGAGAGCTTCTATCAAATGGTTCTCATGCCCCTGCTGTTCCCAGTGAAGCTCTGGAAGAGCCTTCAGAGGACCAGGTGATCCACCGATGACCAGATCCCAGAGAAAGAGAAGTATTGACTAGCGATTGTTAAAACTGCTAATGAAACTTGTTTTCTTCTGTCTGTTCTGCCAAAGTATCACACTTTATAAAAAAAATTATGTTTAGGAACACTGTCTTGTGCTCTTTCTGCAGTAAGGGGAAAGTAGGGAAAAAGTAACATTGCAAGAGTAAGTCTTAGTTTGTATTTTCACTCCCACACTCGAATGTATCCAGTTTTAGTAAGTTAAAATGAGCAGGCAGTAGGGGTCAATGTAACTGCTATCAAAGGGTATATCTATCTCTGTACCTATCCATACTGTGCTTCAGGAATCCTGGGGGAAAAGGTTGTACAGATCAGGCCATGTCTTCTAAGAACCCCAGGGCTTCACTCCTTAGATGAGGCAATCTGGGTGCTGATATGATCCAGGACCCACACTGCCTGGTACAGAGCAGACTTGAACAGGAAAGTGATGTGTAAACAATTTTATGGTGGATGTTACATTAGGATTATTTTATATGCCAGCTATTAAAACCCAACCATTGCAGATTAAAAATGCACATCCAAAATCTAAAATAAAAATTTGAAATTTAGTTTACATGGAAACTGCAAAATAATTGATGTCTAGTATATATTTTAAGTCAGGCACTCAGTTGATGCCCTAAGGAATTTGCCTTCTTTTTCCAAATCTCTCTCTCTCTCTCCCTCCCTTTCTCTTTCTTTCTCACACACACATACATACACACGCACACAAATGTGGCTACTGACAGTTCCACGTTTTCATTCTACCACTTATCAAAGCATACTGACTCCAAATACACACATATAAAGAGGAATTTCCTATCCTTAACCATTTCCTATCCTTACCAGAAATGGGCATGTAATTGAACACATGCAATAAGAACTCTCCACAGAAATTTCACAGGAACCATTAGAGAACTATTTATATCTCTTGGAGGCACTTAATTACATGTGTTCAGTCTCATACCCATTTCTAACACCATCACTGTGGTTAGGGATGGGAAATCTTTGATTATCAAGTAATTTCAAAGAATGTGTCATAGGAAAAGATAATGGTCAAATCATGGTTCCTTGAAGAAAAATGTAAAAATGTAGTTACTAGAAAAGGGGAGACATGAGGATAGACGGGAAAACAGTGTGAGTGGATGGTTGTGTAAATAGAGGAGATGGAGGTGAGTTTAGGGTATCTCAAAAAAGTGTCCAAATAACTGGGTGGAATAGAAAATGTGCAAAGTGGAGCCACAGTGCTCACCCGATATTCTGTAAAAATCTGGATTTTCACCTTAGTAAACTATGCAGTTGGGAATTTTGCTTATAGTCAAGGCAAAGTAATCGGAACTAAATTCATCCTCTCACTTGAAAAAAAGGACAGAATATATAAAAATATGGTTTTCAAGACATTAGCTATCAGGTCACGTGGAATTGTGATTCTTGAGAGATGGGAGACGAGCCAGGTGAACCCTACGGTTGCCCCAGTTCATTGCCTGGAGAGGTTTTTGTGCACTGCACAGAGAGAGGGGCTCAGAAACCTGAACAACTCCTCAAGCTGGTGCCATGGATCAGGGATTCTGGGGAGACCAAGGCAGCTGGATTTGGAAGCAGAGTTAGCTAACAGGAGAAAGCTGCACAGAGAAGAAAATCTTGAGGTGCTCAGAGGGCCAGCTTCAACTACTCAACAGAGAGCTGATTGGCACATACACATGAGGAAATTACCCAAGGCTAGGGGAAGAAGAGTCCAAAAGGATCAGAGGAATTTGTACTCAGAGCTGACACAGGGATGAGAATAGTATTGCCTGTTCCCACCAGAGTGGAAAGACCATGGAAATATTTACAACTCCTCCAGAGTATAAGTCTTTCTTGTGAATGACAAGCGATGACATTTTTTCTACCCAGGACTGAAAGTTAAGACACTCCAGTTTCCAGCCTTCTAGACCCAGGCTTGTAGTAAGGTCCCTCTAACCAATCCAATGGGTTCAGAAATTTCTCAAGCTGGTTGTTGTGACTGTGGGGCTCGAGTCTATACTCTGCTCACATGTTTTAGCACAATGTCTAAAAACAAACAAGCACACAAATAAAAATAATAGGTGCATTGGGGATCGGTCTTCTGCCTCAGGGGAGACAGTAATGGCTAGTCATTTGGCCATGCATACAATAGAAAACTTCAAAGCAGTGATCGTGACATCAACTTACTTGGTGAACATTCATGTGGACAATGTGCCTTAAGTGTTTTACAGACATGATATTATGTAACTCTTTTTATACAGACCAGCAAAATACAGAAAGTTGCATAACACCATATTATTAATACAGTAGGGAAGTGAGGATTAGAAATCTTGTCTGTTAAGGCCATATTGTCTTTTTGGGTTTTGTTTTGTTTTTTATCCCAGAAGAACATTTAAGTTTTAATATCATTACACACTACTTGAAAACATGATAAACATGTTATACTGTCTTTTTGTTAAGAAATATGGAAATGTAACAGTTCAATAAACTACAGACAGCAGTCACAATGTGTATGTGACCCCATAATGTCTGTTCAGGGGACAGATCAACATACCTAAAGTCCCAGCACTAACAGATGGAGAAAATGCAGGTTACTTACAAAGTGACTGCCACATCAACTTCTCCCTTTCACAGACCAATTTCCCCAAAATATTTGCTTTGTGATCAAGTTAAAAATGGGCTATATTGTTTCTCTGTCTTTCCTTGAGGAAACTGAGGCATAGGAAGTTGGAATGGCTCAACTGACAGCACACAAAATAATTCAATTCCAGCCCTGGATACTAACTGCCCTTATCCCAGTGGGTTTATTGATGAAATAATCTCGTTAGTACTCTTTTTTTTTTGAGTTGGAGTCTCACTCCATCGCCCCAACTGGAGTGCCCTGGCACACTCCCGGCCACTGCAGCCTCGACCTGCTGGGCTCTGGCGATCCTTCCATCTCAACCTTCCAAGTAGTAGGAACTACAGGCACATGCTACCACGCCCAGCTAATTTTTGATTTATTGTAGAGATGATGTCTCTCCAAGTTGCCCAGGTGAGTCTCAAACTGTGGGCTCAGGCAATCCACTCACCTCGGCCTCCCAAAGCACTGGGATTGCAGGCTGAGCCACCAAGCCCGGCTCGTTAGTACTCTTGACAGTACTACTGACTGGGCATTTCCTCTTCTCATATTATTCCAATTTAATTACTTTGGAAAACATTTGTTGTTGAACATGACACTGTAGGCATAGCCATGATTACTAATTAATTCCATTATTAATGGAATTAATTGATTCCATTCAAAAAATTATGAAGTTTAGCTTTCTCTCGGGAAGATGAAAACTGCATGAAAATATTACTCTCGTATTAAAAATAGGAAAATAAGATGGCTAATCAACAATACCTTTGGAGACAGAGATCTTAATGGAAATAGGTATGCTAAATTTCAGAGTGACAAGCCCCTTTTGCATAGAAAGGCACACAACGTTTATCACAGCACAATAGGAAAAAAAGGCGGCCACAACATTAGACAAGAAAAGAAATAAATTTAGACATGTTCTTAAAAGACAAAATTGAGTTATTTTGTCAGTTTAGGATATCTAAGAGTGCCCTAAACATGCGGTAAGGGTAGGCACCTGCTCAGCAGCTCTTTTTCTTGGCCCTCTACTGGATGTTCATGAGGAAGACCAGGTGATCTAAAGTATAGGTGAACTAAAGAGACCCTCTTGAAGAGGAAAAATCCTGGTGGTGATATGCTGATACTGAGAGGCAGGAGTGCAGTTGCTGGTTTCTCACCCTCTTCTTTCAAATGAAATTACATGAGCAACATAAGGTGAGAAGATAATGTTCTCAGTTTTAAGGACTGGTTGGTAGTAGCTAATGTATAGATTGTAAATGCCTTTTATAACTTTCTATGAACACTAGGGAAAATTTACTGAGTAACTGTTGAAGGGCAGGAAATTTATGATGGCCAAGATTCTGTGTTGATACAAAGAGACTATGACTGTCCTTGTGGCGAAGCAGGAACCTTGTTTGCACCCAAGACCTAAAACCTATGCAAAAGAGAACGTGTCTGCCACTAAAAAGAGAATCAGTAATGCTGAAAAATTCTTACATTGGGCTTAGGTGCACAGGATGCTCTTGAAACTGAAATATCAGAAACAGACTGTGAAACCCCCACACCAACACCATGTGCTTTGCTCCAAGCATCAAGTAAGAGCAGAGGAAGGAGTGGGCATGGCAGAGAGCCCCCTGTGGTGCAGGCATTCAGGGCCTGTTGAAAGCTGAGGATGAGGCAGGTCCACAGAGAATCCCCCTGGCACCCTAAGTCTTGTACTCCGCCATCAAATCATGTTAAGGAATGAGCAGTACATAGAAAGACAAATGCTACCTGATCTCACTTTTATGTGAAATCTAAAAAGAGTAAAACTCATAAGAGAAGAGAGTACAATGGTGACTGCCAGAGACTGAGGGTGGAAGGAAATGAGAGATATTGGTAAGGGGTACAATATTCAAGATGAGTATTTTCTGGAGATGTAATATACAGTATGGTGATGATTGTTAACAGTACTGTGTTGCATACTTGAAACTTGCTAAGAGAATATGTATACCTAATGAAAATATATTACAAAAATGCAGAGAGACAGCAAATTTCTTTCAGAAAAACAAAAGCTGAGAGCATTCCTTTGTAAAAGGCCTATACTACATGAAATTGTAAAATGATTTTTTTGAGTAAAGAAAACCTTCATCCAGGTGTTCACCATAGGTTTATCTTTTACCAGTCAAAAAAGAAAACACAAATGCTTATCAATGAGTAAGCAGATCAATGGCACTGATATAATCACATAGTGGAACTGTCCTTAGCATTAAAAAGAAGTCCACCACTGATCTAAACTGTAGCATAGCCGACTGTCATTTAAACCATCTTTTAGTCATTGAGCCATTTGAAATTATAAAGACTGGTCTTTGAAGGAAACCTTTCTGAGGATGACTGATATTCCTTCTGTCCCTCAAGAAGGTAGGGTGGCCGGGCTCGGTGGCTCAGTCTGTAATCCCGCGCCTTTGGGAGGCTGAGGTGAGTGGATTGCCTGAGCCCGCGGGTTCGAGACCCGCCTGGGCAGCGAGACCTCATCTCTACAATAAATCAAAAATTAGCCGGGCATGGTAGCGCGCGCCTGTAATTCCGGCTACTCGGAAAGCTGAGGCGGAAGGATCGCCAGAGCCCAGCAGGTCGAGGCTGTGGTGGCCGGGAGCGGCCACTGCACTCCAGTCTGGGCGACAGAGTAAGACTCCAACTCAAAAAAAAAAAAAGAAGGTAGAGTGGAGGGTGGTAACTTGGAAGGACATATTAAGAATAAATTAATCTGGTAGGATTTCTGTAACAGCAGATTGATGACCTCTGTAAATCTGTTCTTCCATAAAAGCAAAATAAATTCTGGTAGAATTGTCAAAATCAATTATTTTAATTTTAGTAAATATTCAATAAAAAATTATTCCAAATCTACACAAATGCTTTCAGAAAATAGAGAGAAGAAAATGCTTCTTGAGGCAGTTTTGAAGATCAGCATTAAGACCTTGATTGAGAAAAGGACATTATTGATGCAAAAATCAGGCAGTGACATTATAAAGAAAGGAAACTATAGACCTTATGAATATATGTGCAAAAATAATAGAAAACTGATTTAATCAATTTAATAAACATAATTACATATATGGATTTTATCCCAGGATCTTCACATTGAAAATTACAAATTGCTTCTGAGAGAAACAGAAAATGACCAGCAATTCTATTCCTAGGCAACTACCCAATATTTATGAAAACATGTATCTACACAAAGCCGCATGCATAAAGGCTCATAGTAATGTTATTCATAATAGCTGCCTAGTAAAAACAAACTAAATTTTCATTAACAGATGAATAGATAAATATTGGTATAATAGCACATTGCAACACTAATCAAAGGAATAAAATAAAGAACTTTGATAATTGGAACAACTTATATATATTCAGAAACATCATTCTGAGCAAAACAAGCCAGATCCCCCCAATAAAAATACAAACTGCATAATTTCATTTATATGAAATTTCTTGTACAGGTATAACAATTCTTCAGTTAAAGAAATCAGGCAAGTGGTTGAGTAATTCTGTGAGTAGAGGAGATTGACTACAAAGAATAACAAGAATGCTGGTTGAGGTGATACAGATTTTTAGTATCTGGATTGTGATAGTGGTTACACATTGATGTACACATTTGTCAAACCTCATTAAACAGTACCCTGAAGTGTATTTTTATGTTAACTATGCATCAGAAATGAATTCCATATTAAAAGTACAAACACAATCACACACACACAAAGAAACTGGATATTAACCAAAGGCTTACTACAATCTGAAGAGGATTTATTCAAGGAAGACTTACTAAAGCTTAAGAACAGCAAGGTTGGTAGCAGTTTACTTTGGGGACAACTCTTCAAAAAGTTTCATTTCCAGGGCTTTGTCATTACCCAGTTTGCTCACTACATGCTGGAAAGTGTCATTTAGGGGGCACTGCCACTCACTGACTTGAGTTGAAGCTCACTCTATGGAAAAAGCCCCATCCCCAGGAAGTTTGTGAGAAATAACCTGCTGCAATTTAGCATCATAGCTGCCTACCACTATGAAACCAGTTGGAGAAAATAAAGCCTAGCCACAAATGAAAAAAAATTCGCTAAATTCAAATCTTTTACACTCTACAATACATCATTAAGAAATGAAATAACAAAAATACAAGCAAAAATTGGACAAAAATTTACCAAAGAAGATATAAGGATAGCTAAAAAGTATACAAAAAAGATGCTAAGCATCATTCATCACTAGAAAAATGGAAATTAAAAATAAGATAGAATACAATTTTATACTTGTTAAAAATGTATATAATAAGAGAGAAAATGCCAAATGTCAGTGAAGATGTTGAGAAAAGGGAAACTTCTTCATCGCTGGTGGCAATGTAAAATGGAGCAGCTACTTTAGGAAACAGATTTTCAGTTCCTAAACAAGTTATACGTAAAAGTACTGTGCAACCTAGGAATTCTGCTTCTAACCCTCATAATATGGAAACCTATGTCCACACAAATGCTTATATGTGAATGTCAACAGCAGTATTATTTGCAGGATACAACAACTGATAATAAACTAAATGTCCATACATTTGGGAATAAATAAACCGCATATGGTGTATCTGTATAATGGAATACCATTCTGAAACAAAAATAATTGAGCTGCTGATACATGCTACAACCTGAATGAACTTCAAAAACACTATATTGGCAGTTTGTCTTGTCCATGCCTGTTTTGGCATGTCTCCCTTTCTTTCCACTCTTTTCTGTAATAAAGTTTGTTTTCAAACTTAAAGTGAACAAACAAAAAATATTGTGTTATGTGACAGAAAACAAGCACAAAATAACTCATGTGGTATTATTTCACTTATATAAAATGTCAAGAAGAGGCAAATTTGTAAAAAAAAAAAAAAGTAGATTAACATTTGCACAGGCTTGAGATTGGAAGCAGAGACTAGCTGTAAATGAGCATTAGGGATTTTATGGCACTATGATGCCAATGTTCTAAAACTGATCTATTATAATGGTTGCACCACTCAGTAAAGTTACTAAAAATCATCATATTGTATACTTCAAATGGGTGAATTTTATGATATGTAAAATAATTCCAATAATATCATTAACTTTTTTGAAAGAGAAAATCAGAGAATTGAAACTTCCTGAACAAGGTAGGTAAGAACTGCTTTGGAAAAAGTTATCCAAGATGCTTGCTCAAATACATTAAAAAAAACCCTAGAAGGAGAAATACCAGAAGTAATAAGTGAAAATCAAATAAATGAAGCATGCAATTCCAATAAAAAGTTCCAAACTTGGCAAGAATCTTTGCAGTCAGAAAACATGACTTTTAGAAGTGAGATTCAAATCATCAGTAGAAACTGAAAATATCACTGAATTATGTCAAACATATAGGACAAAATTTCACAGAAAAGTACTTATGGAGAGAAGTTACCACTTAGAGAAAGAAAAGAATATAGCCGATGTATATGAAAACATCAGCCATCTGCCTCAGAATCTGAAGAGGTACAGCATGTCAGCAAAAATTCTCAAAGAAAGACTGAGAGACTTTTTTTTTTCAAAACCTGATTTTTTTTTCCATGAGGAAAAAACCTTGAGGCATTTAGTTGGCATCTCTGTCCACTGAGAGAAATCTCAATGACGTATGCAAAGTAAATGTGCACAAGAGATCAAAGTGCCTGAAGCCAAATACAATTTATAACTTTTACCCAATGGTACATGTGACATTGTTGTTCTAAGCACAGACCAGACCAGGGGCTTAGGAAGATCCCTGGATTGTCAGAATCCAAGAGACAGACTAATGGGATGGATCACTAAGGAATGAAACTGAATTTGCTTCCCATCTTTATGCGCAAATTCTCCAGCATTTATTACCTTTATGACCAGTTGTTCTGTATACTTGCTATTTTACATTCTTACTCTTTATTTTTGTCAGAGCAAGCATGGCAAAGTTAGCATTTTAGAACAATGTTTCTCAAGTGCTTTATAAGTGCTGTAGGCATTCAGAAGCAGCATTCCCTAGAAACCCCCAGTCCAGTGTTCAGCAAGTGCAGGCAAATGCTTTTTTCCTCTCTCAAGACTCCTGGGACTCGCAGGCCATTTTCTGTTTCATTAATGACCTAATGCTTTCTTTCAATTAGTACCTCTCCTGGAGCTTTTTTCTCAACCTGGAAATTTCCAACACTGATATTTTCTGGTTCTGATTCCTCCTGTCATTCAGGTGCTCACTGAGTATTTGCCTATTCAGAAGGCTCCCTGGGATCAATAGTATAATTGACACTTATTCCTTAAGACTTCCCTGGGTGCATGCCACTTGCCTTGTAAGCTGAAAATTCCTGTCAATGAAACAGGAGACAATTAAACATATTTACTCATGACTTGAGCTTTTGTTCAGCCATGTAACCTGTGCCGCAATAGAATGTGATGTACGTGGCAGGTGACTGTACAGGTAGGCTTAAGAGGCCTTGGCTTTTTCATAGCACAAGTCCCTGCCATTGCTGTGCAAAGGACATACCTGAGCTACCTAGTTGTTTCTAGGATGAAGGTAACAGACACACAGGCCACAACCATTTAAAGATGAGGCACCACAGTCAGGCCCAGAGTTGATTAGCTAACCCCCAGGTCACCCACCAATACATGGCTACAGAAATGATTATTGCTTTGCCTCTGTGGTGTTATTAGTTTCAGCATTATTGTGACCTTAGTTAACAGATGCATATCAGTGTAAACACGTCCCCCATTATCTTCTACACAGCACACCTCACTACCTGAAAGACATTTGTTAAGTATTTATGTACTTTGGCAGTAAAGGCTTTTTCTATTGTTACATCGCTGTGCTTCTGCTAAATAAAATAATGTTTGCAACATAGAAGTTTCTAAATAAATACTTGTGGAATATATGAATGAATATAATACTCACATTAGGCCCCTGCAGTAGGAACTTCTCAACCTTATTTTAGAGATACAGAAACTGAGGCAGAGCACTGAGTATTTATTGAGGACTTTTTCTTCCTTAACAGCTGTTGCTGTAGGTGAAGGAGCTATAAAGTAACAGATGTGATTGCTGTTATCCAAAAGCTTGTAGAGGGAAGAAGATAAGCACAGTCACAAGTGAATATGGCTGGGCAGATGGTAAAATGAGGTACTGGGAAAATTATCCAAGGAAGAGACAGTTGAAAAGTCAGTGGCCAGGGCAGAGTTTACTATTTCAGTTTAATGGTCAATAGACTCTTTTGGATAAACTGTCACTTGAGTACAGACCTGAAAGAAATAGGAGATTTAGTAAGTCATTGTGGTAAGTAGTCAGAATTACCCTTTGGCATCTCTAAAAACACTTCAAAGTGTAGGACAAGGGAAGCTCTTCATGTTCCCAGCACAGCCAATTCCCTTCCAGTGCAGAAACAAATTGCTGTATCTTCAACTGAGCCCCATAGGCAGAGGATGGCTGGTACTTCGGGGCTTTGTTTATAAGAAGGTACAAGGATCATGTTCAGAATGATGTCATGCTCACCCGCAGAGATGGCAATGGACAAAAGCAAAAAGGCAAGTGGGATGGATGTGTCTACTTTGTGTTCAGTCTAAGGCACTTGCTCACCATGTGGATAGTGGAACTGTTAGTCTGAACCATTTGGATTCTCTTTCTCTTTATTTCTTTTTTTAATCATTTATCTTTTTCTAGTTTTTTATTTCTATTTTATATATCTTTCCCTTTCACTTTTTATAAATATGAACATATATATGAGTTTATCTAATTTTCAAGGACTCCATGGTGCTTGTAGCTGAGAATAAAGGCAATTGATTTATTTTAATTTGGAAAAGATACAGCGGTAAATAGTGGCTAAAAGCACTAGGGAAAAGTTTTTCTAGCACATGCTACACAAAGTTGAAGTGAACTGTCCTATGAGAGATGAGCTAGCTCTCTGTGTCTGACAGGACATAGAGGGACTGATTGACCCTCTATTATAGCATCAACCAGAGTATTTTTGTTGCAAATAACAGCAAGAAAATTGATGTAACAAAGAGAAAATAAATGTATTGTAAATTAATGAGTTCTTCCCAAAATATATAAGAAGAGAAGAAGGAAACTGATGAGGGAAACCAATAAGAATCAGCGGAGTCTAGGCAGACCATGATGTCAAGGTTTGGCAGAGGAGCCATATGGCTATGACCTGAGTGCTGGGGCTGCCAACACAGGGATCTCACTGCTGGCTCTGTTCTCCTGTCCCTGCTCCTGGATTCAAACAACAAGGCAGGAAATTCAAAGGGTCAAATCTAGTTCCCCTTTCTATTCATGAGCTGGCAGAAACCAGGAAAGAAATTTCTGGTCTCATCTGACATCTTCAAAGGACTGTAGACCACTGCCCATTTTCAGAGTCACACAGTGAGATATCCCCAGAAAAAAAAAATGCTAATTGGATGCAAGGCAGTTTTTCATCCCCTCAAATGGGTCAAATATTCTTATTAGGTAAAGCTGTTATAGAAAGAACTCCTGAATTGGATGATTTACAGAACTAGATAATTTTAAAAATATCTTCCTATGTCTAAGGTTTTAAAGTATAAGGTGTTCTGAATCAAAACACTAAAAACAAATATATACAAGCACTCCAATTTGGATATACTGTCGTGTCCTGATATATGGCACATTTGTGACATCTGAGGTTTTATTATAATTGACCGAGTTAGTTTCTCAAATTTTAGACATTATAGTAGTCCACTATTCACCAGACACTTAAGTTAGTGTCCTATAGTTGTTGGGTTTTTATTTTTTTGCTTTTTAAAAATAACAGCTTTATTGAAATATAATTCACATGCCATATAGTTCAGCTATTTAAAGTATATAATTCAGTGGTTTTAGTATATTCATAGAACTGTGTATACAACATAGTACATTTTAGAATATTTCTTTACCTGATAAAGAAACTTCCTACTCAACAGGAGTCACTCCTCATGTTCCCCAACCTCCCAGTTCTAGAAAAGAACAAATCTACTTTCTGTCTGTATATATTTGCCTATTCTGGACATTTCATATAAATTGAAATCAGATAATATATGGTGTTTTATGAATGGCTAATTTCATTTAACATGCTATTAGGGGGTTCAGCTATATTATGGAATGAATCAGTACTTAATTTTCCTTTTATCACTGAATAGTATTCCATTTATGGATATACCACATTTTAACTGTTCCTTCATTTATTGTTAGACACTTAGATGATTTCTACTTTTTATTTATTATGAGTAATTCGGCAATGAACATTTGTATACACTTTTTCAACGTGGACATATGCTTTAATTTCTTTTGAATTTAAAAGAGACAATCTCAAGTCAGTAAAGCTCAAAAGGAAAATTTAATTTAAAAATGAAGGCAGGATATTCCACAGAAAGCAAATGATAAGGTGAAATGTTGTCTCAGTCACAGAGAATGGGAATACCCTCAGGATCCCCAGAAGTCGTTTTTCTCTGCCTCCAACTGTGGTGCATTTTTCTCTCTTTCTGCAGATCTATTTTTCTCCATGGCAGACAGATGATGACGCCTTTAATTTTCAAGTTTGAATATAATGGTTTGGACAGATCAGACCTTTCATTTAGGCATTGTCTTATTTTTTGTTGATTACATTCTGATGATATCAACTATGACATGTTTTCCCAGGCGTCCAGAAAAAACCACAGCTTATACAAAGAGGTAGTTGGCTGCCATTGAGGCATCTCTTCTAGGACACAGTGTCTCCCAAGACATGCCCCTTTGGCTTCAAGTTACAGTTAAACTTTACATATAATTACAGTCACTATTGGTTACAAAAACAATTCTACAACAAGTAGTTGTCCATTGAAACTAACAAATCTAGTTAAGTAACATAAATTGGGTTCCGGTAAGATGGCGATGGCATAGGTGAATTTGTGAGACTTCCCGAACGTGAGTTCCCAAAAAGACTCTTACTTTTCTTCCCCCACTCCCCTGCCCACCACCAGCTGCACTGGTCTAAGGCCTGGGAACCTTTGGTTCCACGCAGGGCCGGATATTGCGGCCCCCGGCTACTGCTGCTCCACTATATGTGACTCCTGCCCGTGCAGGAGTCCCAGGTCCTGGCTCCCTCCCTGGCTACATCGTCTCACCCAGCACCCAGCACCAAGCTGCTGGTCACCCAGGGAGGCTCTGGGCGCCTGCCCCTCAGAGATACCATTCCCATTCTGGCTGAAGTACCCTGTGAGGGACCCAGGATCCCTCTCGCCGCCCACCGTCTGCCCTTTGGAGCTTTGGATCTCTGGAACTCTGGGCCCACCCTGACTGAGGCACTCAGCGTGCAGTCCCATGCTTGTGTAAAGGAACAGCATATCTTAAGGAGGTGCTGATCACAGGCTCACAGCTCCAGGGGAGGGAACTCCCGACCCACTCCTCCACCCCAGCCTACTGGTGGCACCCCGGACCCAGCACCCAGCTGTGCAGCTGACCCCCAGTGCCTCCCACTCCAGCACAGTCCATCACAGTGGATAACACAGAGACCTAGACAAGTGGAGAGAAAAGATCCACAAAAGTGAAGCTGCCACCTTGACCATTCTCCAGGCAGAGATTTGCATCGGCCTGCCCTCCCATCAGCAGCTTCCAACTGGGTTCCTAAGGTAACATCGCTAAACAGGAGACAAAGCCCTCCCCTGCTGAATCAGACAAAGGCAACATCACAGACCTCCCAGGCAGCAGGCTTAAAAAAACAAAGCCAAGCTGCCAGTACATCTAGCTGCCTGCAAAGAAAACAAAGGGTAGAGGTTGGAGATCAGAGCTGAAGAGACTTTAGACACTCAGGAAAGAATCCATAGCTAGTCTAATCTCTTATTTTGACTTTTGACTTTATCATTTTGACTGTTTGTTTTGCTCACTTTTGTTCGCTTTCACTTACACTATCTGTTTCATGATTTTATTGTTCTGTCTCTGTGTAGCTACCAGTATCCTTTAGGGAATTTTGCTCATGTGTTTTTTTCACTTCTCTCTGGCCTTGTGTCTATTTTTCACCTGTTAGTTGGTATGTATGTCTGTTTTCCCTCTTACTCTCCTCTCTTTCTAACTTCCTATTGACCCCCTTCCTCCATTATTTTCCTTCTTTTGCACCTCCTTTTGATCCAGAGACCAAACCTAAATACCGCTGCACAGACAGATTGTCAGGCAGTGGGAAATAGGTTCCAATGTGCCCATAACTTGTTGGTGGATGCTGGAATCAGCATACAGATTCTGAATCACAGCTTCCCCCTCAATTAAACCTCAAAACTGCAAAAAAAAGTACAGCCTGCAGCTCACACTCCAACCTCAAAATTCAACAAAGTCAGAGGACCCTCATAAGGAAGAACAAGAGATTGCACAAGCAAAACAAAAGCAACCCCACATTCCCTGAAAATCAGAATTAAAGACGGGGAGGGAAAAGGGGAGAGAGAGAAAAATCTACACAAATGAAGAAAAACCAAAAGAAGAATATGGGTCTCTCCCAGACCCCTGGGAGGGCAGACACTGAGAAAACGGACTTCAGAATGCAAGCAATGAAGAACTCCCAGAATGACTGGTCCCAAACTACAAACCTACATATCAAGACATTAATGGAGAGATTAAAAGAATTGAGGAGAGACAAGAAGAAACTAGGAAGGAGCTGATATCTGAGATAACAGTAATAAAGAATACTGTGAATGAAATAAATAACAAACTGATAAACATGGAAAACAGAATTACCAAAACAGAAAAAAGAATCTCAGAGCTTGAGGACCAAAATATAGAACTAACTCAAACTCTTAAAAACACAGAAAACAGCCGGGCTCGGTGGCTCAGCCTGTAATCCCGCGCCTTTGGGAGGCTGAGGTGAGTGGATTGCCTGAGCCCGTGGGTTCGAGACCCACCTGGGGCAGCGAGACCTCATCTCCACAATAAATCAAAAAATTAGCCGGGCGTGGTAGCACATGCCTGTAATTCCGGCTACTTGGAAGGCTGAGGAGGAAGGATCGCCGGAGCCCAGCAGGTCGAGGCTGCGGTGGCCGGAAGCGGCCACTGCACTCCAGTCTGGGTGACAGAGTGAGACTCCAACTCAAAAAAAAACCAAACAAATAAACAAATAAACAAAAAAAAAACAGAAAACAAGCTAAAAAAGACAGAACAAAACCTTCAAGAGATGAGCAATTATTTCAAGAAACTGAACTTAAGAGGAATTGACCTTCCTGAGGCAGAAAAAGAGACAGAGACCACACTGGAACAAACTTTCCATGAGCTCATTCAAGAAAACTTCCCTTATCTCATCAGTGATGCAAAAATTCAAACACAAGAGATTCAGAGAACCCCTGCAAGACAACAAATGAGAAGACCAACTCCTAGATACATAATAATTCACCTAAACAAAGTAGGCATAAAAGTAAAAATCCTAAAGGCAGCAAGAGAAAAAGGCCAGATCACCTACCATGGAAGCCCAATTAGAATAGCAGCAGATTTATCTACAGAAACCCTGCAGGCTAGGAGAGCTTGGAGCCCTATCTTCAAAGTCCTAAAAGATAAACAATTTTAACCAAGAATAACCTACCCAGCCAAGATAAGCTTCATCAGCAAGGGAAAATTAAAATCTTTCCCAGATATCCAATCCCTAAGAACTTACGCTGCCACCAAACCACCTCTACATGAAACACTTAAGAAAGTACTAAACACAGAAGAAAAGGAAAAAAGAACAACGTTCTTCACAAGAGTACAAGAAAAAGAATAAAATACACATGAACCAACAGCAAAACCAAAAGAAAGGCAAAAAACCAAGTGGAAGAACAACAACTGTATAAGACTATGATAGGGATGAACTCTCACATTTCAGTAATTAGCCTGAATGAGAATGGACTAAATGCACCACTGAAAAGACATAGAATGGCAAAATGGATAAAATAGCACCAGGCAACAATATACAGCCTTCAATATACAGCCTTCAATATTCAGCTTTCAAGAGACCCATCTCACTAGAAAGGACATGCAATGCAGACTCAAAGTTAGAGGATGGGAAACAAATTTTCAGGCGAATGGAACACAAAAGAAAGGAGGAGTCACAATCCTAATTTCAGACAAAATAACATTTAAGCTATCAAAAATTTAAAAACATACAGAGGGCCACTACATAATGATAAAAGGTTCACTCCATCAACAAGAAATATCTATCCTAAACATATATGCACCCAACATAGGTGCACCAACTTTCATAAAGCAACTCCTAGGAAAACTAAAGAAAGATATTGACTCTAACACCATCATAACTGGGGACTTTAATACCCCACTCACAACCCTAGACAGATCATCAGGACAAAAAATCACCAATGAGATCTGGAATCTAAATGTGGCTCTTGACCAAATGGACTTAATTGATACCTACAGAACAATCCATCCAAAGACCACAGAATGCACATTCTACTCATCACCACATGGAACGTATTCTAAGATTGT
>NW_007080969.1:34849-38422 GCF_000164805.1 Carlito syrichta
GATCATGACCAAGTAGGCTTCATCCCTGGGATGCAAGGCTGGTTCAACATTTGTAAAACCATAAATATAATTAAATACATCAACAGATGTCAAAACAAAAACCACATGATTATATCATTAGATGCAGAAAAACTTTTGATAAAATCCAGTATCCCTTCTTGATAAAAGCCCTCGAACTTCTAGGCATACGGGGAACATACCTCAAAATAGTAAAAGCCATCTACAAGAATCCCACAGCCAGCATACTCCTAAAGGGACAAAAATTGGAACCATTTCCCCTGAAAATGAACAAGACAAGGATGCCCACTCTCACGCCTTCTGTTCAATATAGTATTGGAAGTCCTGGCTAGAGCAATCAGAGAAGAGAAGGCAATCAGGAGTATCCAAATAGGAAAAGAGGAAGTCAAGTTATCTCTCTTTGCAGATGACATGATTGTGTACCTTGAAAACACAAGAGAATCTGTCAAAAACCTCCTCACACTGATAAAGGCCTTTGGCAAAGTCTCAGTATATAAAATAAATGTGCAAAAGACAATTGCATTTCTTTAAACCAATAATAACCAAACAGAAACCCAAATAAAAAGCACAATTCCATTCACAATAGCCAACCATGATGTCTGGGGACGGCGATACACCTCTTATCAACAAGGGTACCTGAACAAAGCATATTTGTATACCTAACCCTTAACTGTACCCCACAATATCATAATAAAAAATATTGATTATAAAAAAAAACCACACTGAGATACCACCTAACTCCAGTCAGAATGGCAATTATCAATAACTCACAAAATAACAGTTGCTGGAGAGGGTGTGGTGAAAAGGGAACAGTTTTATTTAAAAAAAAGTAACAAATTTTACCGACTTATGCATAAAAGTGACTTAAGAAGAACAATGTGCCTATTTCAAGATTAATTTTTATGTTTCTAATATTAGAAACACCATCTTGTCACGTGAAATATTTTACTGAGAAAGGAGAATGTTTAATGTAATCACATTGCCCCCTAATCATTTGCTTACGATATTACTTTCATATACCAATTCCTTAGGAATATCATTTTGAATGTAGTGTTCTACAAATATTTGTATTCTAGGAAAGTACTGGTACACAGTTCTGAGGGTTTTTGTTTGTTTGTTTTAGAGAGAGAGTTTTGACCATTAGTAGCCATTTGGCTTTGTTTTCCATGTATGTGCCAGGCAGGAATTGGTAGCTTAAAAGATTTGGAAAAATATTTTATCAGGAAGGGAATTTGATCAGAACCCGGAGACTCTAGGAAACAGATCTGTCAGTGGGTAGTCAGAGTTCTCCAGAGACACAGAACCAGAAGGAAGAGAGACAGAGGGAGGGAAAGAGAAAGAAAGAGTGAAAAGGAGCGGGTGGAAGATCATGGTGGGTCATACTTGCAATCCCAGCACTTTGGGAAGCTGAAGCAGGAGGACTGCTTGAGCCCAGTAGTTCGAGACCAGCCTGGGCAACATAGTGAAACCTCATCTCAACAAAAAATAAAAATAAAAATGAAAAATAAGCCAGATGTGGTGCCATGAACTTGTATTCCTAGCTACTTGAGAGCCTGAGGTGGAAGGACCACCTAAGCCCAGGAGGTCGAGGCTGAGGAGATTCTTGATTGTGCCACTGAACTCCAGCCTGGGTGATGGTGTGAGACACCCAAATTTAAAAAACAAAAAGGAGGAAGAAACTGAGATGTTTGTAGAGAAAGAAAGAGGGAGAAATAGACAGACTGATCTGATTTCAAAGAATTGGCTCATGTGACTGCAGGGGCTGGCTAGGTTAATCTGAAATCTGTAGGGTAGGCTGTCAGGAATGACAGGCAGGAAACTGTTGGGAAGAGCTGAGGTTGCAGGTCACAGGCAGAATTATTCTTTTTCAAGGAAGCCCAAATTTTGATTTTAAGTCACTTCAGTGGGTTGAAGGATATATATAGACTACCTAGGATGATCTCCTTTACTTACCTGACTGCACCACAATATTTAAAACTTTGATGTATTGAATTTTGTATATCAGGGGACTTAAAAATAGACACAGTCTTGCCTCTTTTAACCTTTGACATGTTTTGGCTGATTTGTTATTTAAATAAATTTTAAAAAATAAACCCTTGATAGTGGGGAGGAGAGGGGAGACAGAGAGAATATAAATATGTGTTTGTGTGTGTGTGTGTGTGTGTATGTGTGTGTGTGTGTGTGTGTGTGTGTGAGGAGAGAGAGAGAGAGAGAGAGAGAGATAGAGACAACTATCCTAGGTATCCTGGATGAGGAATATAGAGAAAGACAACAAAAGAAAGGAAGGGACAGAGTGAGAAAAGATGAAGTGTATTTCTCAGGGCCTTGGGAGGTACATTAAGAAATAGTGTGCAGAATTATTTCAACCCTAGATGTGTTATGTGTCTAGCAGTTTCTCAGCACAGGTTCAGGGTCTGGAAGGGAAGACAAGGCTGCACGTGTTTCTGAGCATCTGTGTCCAGAGGACATAGGAAGGGAGACATTAGTATGTGGTACTAATGTGGTACTAATCCTTAGGCTCTAGAATTTCTAGAGTCCCATAAATAATAAAGTTTGAAGACAAATGAGGAACTCTGGCTTCGTATAAGAGCAGGACACACTTACTGATTTCCACAGCAACCGCTTATCCCTATCTTCATCCTTTGGTTTTTCTCATCTTGACCTCATTCTTCCCTTTGGAAACAGTAATAATATCGGTGATAAAATTATCCCTGGGAAAGCACATGGGCAAAAAGCATCACTTTAAGTCTTGAAATATGGTTAAGTAAATAAAAATTCAGAATTGCTATTTGAATAAAACTACCTTTCCAAACTTGTAGGGCACCATCTCTAGCAGAATCTAACTCTGTAAAGCTGAGATTGTTACCTTTCTAGTCTGGCAGTAAATAAAGGCCATAAGTGGATTTTGTGACCAAGACTGCACAGGGAAATATAAAAAAGTTCAGCAGATATTGTTAAAAGACTTTTTAATTTATGGACAACTCATCTAGATCAAATGCATTGAAAGAGTCACTGTTATTACCAAGAGAGTTACATGAGACACCTAATAAACACCACTTGCTACATTGAAGCTAGGAAGCCAAAGCTGATTAATTAGAACTTAAACAAAAATCCTCTTCTGGAAATAACTCTACATATTCAATACATTTTTTTTCATTCTTTCTTTCTTTTTTTTTTTTTTCATTAATCAGTATTTCTTATTATGGTTTTGTGGGGTACAGTTAAGGGTTAGGTGTACAATGACGTTTCATTCAGGCACCCTGTAGATAAGAAGTGTTTTCCCATCCCCCGACAGATATTTGCTACTGTTAATCCCATCCTCCTCCCCCCCATAGTTTCCCAGTACCATCCATCATTTTCTCATAGCATTGCATTGGATGTTCAAGGTCCATTATATGAGTGAGAACATGTGATATTCGGATTTTTGTTTTTGTGAGAGGTCACTCAGTATTATAGACTCTAGTTCCATCCAGGTTGCAGCGAAATTCATGATTTTGTTCTTTTTTATGGCTGCGTAGTATTCCATCGTGTATATGTACCACATTTTTTTAATCC
>NW_007080970.1:0-415 GCF_000164805.1 Carlito syrichta
GTCTCGAACCCACGGGCTCAGGCAATCCACTCACCTCAGCCTCCCCAAGTGCTGGGATTACAGGCTGAGCCACTGAGCCCGGCCATGATTCTGATTTATAATCATCTTCTCCACATCCAGTTCCAGCTCTCAGGTGAGGATGTGGCTTCTGACTTAACTGCTAACAGAATCAAGTGCGCCTCCATCTATCAAGATCTAGAATGATGAGCTTTCTATACTTCATTCCACAACACTGATTTCTTTTTTACTGTAAAAAAAAAATATTTTTTATTTTAAAGATGTGGGGTACAATTCAGGATTAGGTATATAAATGTTCATGATGCAGGTACCCTTGTTGATAAGGTGTGTCCCTCCCTCCCCTGGCAGTTTCCCTCAACTGCCAATCCCTTTCTTATAGTATTATGATAATTGTTCA
>NW_007080971.1:0-344 GCF_000164805.1 Carlito syrichta
AGGCAAAAATTTATTTGACAATTACCCTTTTAAGTTTTTTTAGCCAGATGCCCTGTTAGAAAGCAATATAAACAGTATGTAGTCCAACTTTTCCTTAATTATTAGAATGAGTTGTATTTTCTTAATCTGCCTGCCAGGTGAAGGAGTTGGCTTATACTTTAGGGTCATAATTTTTTCTGAGCAGCCGCCGACCCCTCCTCTGAGGCTGCCGAGCCGCCACCGCCCCCTCCTCTGAGGCAGCCAAGCCACCAGCTTCTCTGCCTCCTCCAAGGCAGCCAAGCAGCCGCCTCCTCTGAGGCAGCCACCACACAGAGGCGGCCATTACATATCGCACCGCCTGTGCC
>NW_007080972.1:0-474 GCF_000164805.1 Carlito syrichta
TGGTATATATACACAATGAAATATTATGCAGCCATAAAGAAGGACAAACATATGGACTTCACAACAACTTGGATGGATTTAGAGTCTATCATGCTCAATGATCTATCACAGAAACAAAGAACAGAGTACCATATGTTCTCACTAATAAGTGGACCTTGAAAAATTCTCATAATACTATAAGAAAGGGATTGGCAGTAGTGGGAAACTGCCAGGGGAGGGGAGGGGCACACCTCATCAACAAGGTCACCTGTATAATGAACATTTGTATACCTCACCCTGAATTATATCCCACATCTTTAAATTAAATAAAAATTTAAAAAAAAATAAAAAGTAGGCAAAAGATATGAATAGACACTTCTCAAAAGGAGACAAACAAGCAGCCGACAGATACATGAAAAAATGCTCAGTCTCGCTAGTCATCAAAGAAATGCAAATTAAAACCACACTGAGACACCACCTAACTCCAGTCAGGAT
>NW_007080973.1:0-523 GCF_000164805.1 Carlito syrichta
CTTTTATCCAGGCTGGGCAATAGGATCTATTGGGACATCCTTGTGGAGAGGAACAAGATAAGAGGAAGGATCTTCTGAAGAAGGAGGTGGTGGGAGACTGCCCACAATGGTCTTCTGGCCCAGATGTGCCCTGCAACAAGAAATGGGCCAGGCAGGGTACAGACCCAAGATGGTGAGCTGAAGAGGCCTCAGTTCCAGTGGCGGAGAAAGTGGGGACATTAGGGGTTCCTCACTATGTGTAGCTCATTCTGGAAACCTCACAAAAGTGCACCAATGTGGGAAGATAGGTAGGACAAGGATTCAAAGCAGGCTAGAAATGAGAGAACAAATGAGTAGAAGAATGAATGAGTGAAGGAATGAGTGAATAGAAGAATAAGTGGGCCTCCTTCCAGTTTCTCTGTTGTCCCAGGCCCCAGCCTACCCCCACCCCAGTTCTTGGGACCCCTTTACCACCCTTTGAGTTGTCCTTCTACCCTGATACCCCAGACCTATCCTGCTGCCACTCACGAGGCCCAGGTGACCC
>NW_007080974.1:0-521 GCF_000164805.1 Carlito syrichta
TAGCTAACCAGCTAGTTAGCTAAGTCAGCTAGGTAAGTCAGCTAGCTCACTGCCTAGCCAACTATTTGTCAGGTACTTAATTCTGTTAACTAACTAGTTAGCTAAATAGTTAAGTCACCTGGCTATTCAACTGTTTAAATGTTAGCTAACTAATTCAGGTAGTTAAGTCAACTACCTAATTAGTTAAGTCGTCCAGTCAAGTCAGTTACCTAAGTAGTTCATCCACCTACCTAATTCAGTTAAGTCAGCTTTCTAATTAAGTCAGCTGGTTAAGACAGCTAGCTAGCTAGTTAGCTAATGGGCTAAGTCAGCAGGTGAGTTAGGTAGTTAGCTAGTAACTAGCAGGTTATGTCAGCTGGTTGATTCAGCTAGCTACCTAGTTAGCTAGCGAGTTAAGTCAGCTGCTTAAGGCACCTAGGAAGCTTGTTAGCTAACAAGTTGAGTCAAAAGACTAACTCAGCTAGCTAGAAATTTAGATAACGAGTGATATAACTAGTTAGCTAACATGTTAAGTCAGCTAG
>NW_007080975.1:0-549 GCF_000164805.1 Carlito syrichta
TCACCTCAGCCTCCCAAAGGCGCGGGATTATAGGCTGAGCCACCGAGCCCGGCTTAGTTTTTGATTTATTGTAGAGATGCGGTCTCGCCAAGTTGCACAAGCAGGTCTCGAACCCGCGGGCCCAGGCAATCCATTCACCTCAGCCTCCCAAAAGTGCGGGATTACGGGCTAAGCCACCAAGCCCGACTTCCTTGCTCGATTTTTATCAGAATTGTATTAAATCTATGTGTCAATTCCAGGAGATTTGCTGTCTTAACACCAGCTCTCCGCGTATTTAGATTTTCATTAAATTCTGTAAACAGGCCGTGCTCGGTGGCTCAGCCTGTAATCCCGTGCTTTTTGTAATCCCAGCACTTTGGGAGCCCGAGGTGAGTGCATTGCCTGAGCCCGCGGGTTCGAGACCCGCCTGGACAACTTGGCGAGACCTCATCTCTACAATAAATCAAAAAATAGCCGGGTGTGGCAGCACGCGCCTGTAGTTCCAGCTACTGGAAGGCTGAGGCGGAAGGATCACCGGAGCCCAGCAGATCGAGGCTGCGGTGGCCGGGA
>NW_007080976.1:0-404 GCF_000164805.1 Carlito syrichta
TTGCTCCCCAGTTAATTATTAGTTCGTCTACATTAAATTACACTTGCCATCTGCTGATAAAATCGCAAAAGTCTCAAAGCCGTTTCCTGTTTATTGTTGGTTGGTTCTGCCTCCTATCAGTGGAATCAGCTACAAACCAGGGGATTTGGCTCTCAGTTTCCTCTCCCAAGCTTCTTCTCTATAGTGAAAATTTGTTGTGAAGATTGCTACAGAAAATACATATGTTTTGTCTCCATAGACATATATATATATATATATATATATCGGGGTACCAAAAATATGCGTGTGTGTTTTAAGTGATGTTATCTATGTATTACTTTTCAAAGTTCGATTGAATTAGAGTATCAGTGTGTAATTGCAGAAGTTGAATGTGACTTGTATTCATCCTTGGTTGTCGGTATATA
>NW_007080977.1:0-1463 GCF_000164805.1 Carlito syrichta
AGCACTTTGGGAGGTGGAGGCGAGAGGATTGCCTGAGCCCATGGGTTCAAGACCAGCCTGAGCAACATGGCGAGACCTTGTCTCTACAGTAAATCAAAAAATTAGCCGGGCGTGGTGGCGCATGCCTGTAGTTTCAGCTATTTGGAAGGCTGAGGTGGAAGAATTGCCTGAGCCCAGCAGGTTGAGGCTGCATTGGCTGTGAGCGTGCCACTGTACTCCAGCCTGTGCCACAGAGTGAGACTCCTGAAATAAAGAAAAGAAAAGAAAATATAGTATGTCAATTCTTGTTTAAGTTAAAAAAAAAAAAAAAAGCCTGATCTTCACATCAGGCTGGGCAATAAGGATGGGGTTTTATTTAAGTGAAAAATGTACAGTAATGTCACCTGACTTCAAGGATGTGTCCCTGAGAAGTGTACCAATAGGTGACTTCGTCACTGTGCAGACATCATAGCATGTACTTACACACGCCAAGAGGGTAGCACCTCCCACATACCTATGTTACATGATCAGCCTACAGCTCCTGGGCTACAAATCTGTGCTGTGTGTACAACAATTGACACACGGTGGGAAGTATGAATCTAAACACATATAAACAAGAAAAGGTGATGTGCTGTGCTACAGTGTTACAATCTCTGGGACATCGCTGGGCAATAGGAATTTTTCAGCTCCTTTATTATCTTATGTCACTGTCATATATGTGATCCATCGTGAGCCAAAACATCGTTATGCTACATATGACTGTATATATGTATATGGAAAAGAGATGGAGGAATGAATATGCTTCAGAATATTTAAAAGGTTATGGTGACATAACAAGTTACTTTAGTCATATTTTTCTGAGTAGTAATGATGATAGACAATATTTTTGTAGTGCTTATTGTAAGCAAGACACTGTTATATATTCTGTATACATTACATGTATTACATAAATGACATAAATATAACTCTGACAATAACTAATCTTATACATTTTTAACAATTAAAACAATGTGCTGGCCAGGCTCAGTGGCCTGTAATCCCAGCACTTTGGGAGGCTGAGTGGGAGGACTGCCTGAGCCCAGGGGTTTGAGACCAGCCTGGGCAACTTGGCAAGACATCATCTCTGCAATAAATCAAAAAATTAACCAAGCATGGTGGGGCACATCTGTAGCTGCAGCTACTCAGAAGACTGAGATGGAAGGATCATCTGAGCCCAATAGGTTGAGGCTGCGATGGCCGTAATCATGCCACTGCATTCCAGCCTAGGCGACAGAGTGAGACTTTGACAAGAATGAAATTTTTAAAAAATAAATTAAAATAAATTTAAAAAAAGATTATCTAGCCGGGCTCGGTGGCTCAGCCTGTAATCCCACGCCTTGGGAGGCTGAGGTGAGTGGATTGCCTGAGCCCGTGGGTTCGAGACCCGCCTGGGCAGGCGAGACCTCATCTCTACAATAAATCAAAAAATCAGCCGGGCGTGGTAG
>NW_007080978.1:0-482 GCF_000164805.1 Carlito syrichta
CAGACTGGAGTGCAGTGGCTGCTCCCGGCCACCGCAGCCTCGACCTGCTGGACTCTGGTGATCCTTCTGGGCTCTAGCGATCCTTCCGCCTCAGCCTTCCAAGTAGCTGGAATTACAGGCAGTTAGCCTTAAAATCTTATTTCCTTTATAAGTAGTAGAAAAATCTGTCATGTAAACTTGTCTTAATTTCTTTTATTTTGAAATTCCCTAACTTGTATAACTTGGCTTTTTGATAGTTGTTTGTATCAGTTACTAATAATTTTTCATTTTTATTTTCGTGACAGAGTCTGACTCTGTCACTCAGGCTGGAGGGCAGTGACACACTCCCAGCTGGCCACCGCAGCCTTGACCAACTGCAGGGCTCAGGCGATCCTTCTGCCTCAGCTTTCCAAGTAGCTGAAACTACAGGCACGTGCCACCATGCCCGGTTAATTTTTTGATTTATTGTAGAGATGAGGTTTTGCCAAGTTGCCCAGGCTGGT
>NW_007080979.1:0-366 GCF_000164805.1 Carlito syrichta
ACTAGCTCACACACGTCTTTTCTGTGGTGCATGAGTGTGGAGGGTGGACGCTGGCATTCTAAGGCATGTGGCTGAAGGAGTGGGACTGACATGCCTGGTGGTCACCTTTGAAACATCTCATGAACGAGAGACCAGAAAGCACCTTTTAGTATCCCAGCCTTGAGGGTGACTCCTCGTTCTTGGTGGTAGTAGTAGTGGTGGTGGTGGTGGTGGAGGCTATTATTATTTGGAGTCGGAATCCTGCTCTGTCGCCCAGGCTGGAGTACAGGGGCATGCTCACGGCTTATTTTGATGGCCAAGACAAGGTCTTGCCCCATGACCCAGGCTGGTGTCTGAACCGCAGGCTCAGGTCATCCACTTGCCTGA
>NW_007080980.1:0-342 GCF_000164805.1 Carlito syrichta
TGGCATGCCTGCTGACTTAGGTACCTAGCTACCTAGGTAACCAGCACTCAAGTGAGTTAACTTAACTAGGTTACTTAACTAGCTAGCCAACTGACTATCCAGCTGGCATAACTAGCTAGCTACCTAGCAAGACAGCTGTCTAGACATCTGTCTTAACCAGCTGAATTAACAAGCTAGCCAGCTGACCTAACTAGCTGACTTAACTAGCTAGCTATAAGCTAGCCAGCTGACTTAACTAGCTGCTTTAACTAGCTAGCTACCTAGCTAGATATGGAGCTAGTCAGCTGACTTAACTAGCTGACTTTACTAGCTTGCTAGTGGACATAACTTGCTGATGTAACA
>NW_007080981.1:0-779 GCF_000164805.1 Carlito syrichta
TCAACATTTGCAAGACCATAACCGTAATTAAATATATCAACAGATGTAAAAACAAAAACCACATAATTATATCATTAGATGCGGAAAAGTTTTTGATAAAATCCAGCACCCTTTCTTGATAAAAACTCTCAAACATCTAGGTGTAGATGGAACATGCCTCAAAATAGTAAGAGCTATCTACAAGAAACCCACAGTCAGCATACTGCCAAACAGACAGAAATTGGAACCATTTTCTCTGAAAGCCAGAACAAGACAAGGATGCCCACTTTCACACCTCCTTTTCAACATAGTTTTGGAAATTTTGGCTAGAGCAATCAGACAGGAGAAGGAGATTGAAGTATCCAAATAGGAAAAGAGGAAGTCAAGTTATCCCTCTTTGCAAATGACATGATTTTATACCTTGAAAACCTAAGAGAATCTGTCAAATCCTCAGGGTATAAAATAGATGTTAAAAAGACAGCCGTATTTCTATACACCAATAATAAACAAACAGAAACCCAAATAAAAAGCACAATCCTATTCACAATAGCCACACACACAAAAAACCCCAAAACAAAACAAAAGAAAAAAGAAATACTTGGCATCTTCCTAAGCAGAGATGTGAAAAAACTTTACAATGAAAACTATAAAACACCACTCAAAGAAATCAAAGATGACACAAACAAATGAAAAATTATTCCAGGCTCATGGATTGGAAGAATCAACACTGTTAAGATGTCCATCCTAGCCGGGCTCGGTGGCTCAGCCTGTAATCCCGCACCTTTGGGAGGCTGAGGTGA
>NW_007080982.1:0-412 GCF_000164805.1 Carlito syrichta
AAAACTGCAAAAAGTACAGATTGCAGCCTACACTCCAACCTCAAAAGTGAACAAAGCCAGGAGACCCTCATAAGGAAGAACAGGATACAGCAGAAGAGAAATAAAAGCAACCCCACCTTCCCCAAAAAACAGAATTAAAGAAGGGTGGGAAAGGGGGAGAGAGAGAAAAATCTTTAAAAATGAAGAAAAGCCAAAAGGAGAGTATGGGTCACTCCCAGACTCCCGGGAAGGCAGACACTGAGAAAACTGACTTCGGAATGCAAACAATGAAAAGCCCCCAGAAAAAAGGGTCTCAAACTACAAACGTTGACATCAAGACAATAATGGAGGCATTAAAAAGAATATAAGAGACACAAGAAGAAACTAGGAAGGAGCTGATATCTGAGATAACAGTAATAAAGAATACTGTGAA
>NW_007080983.1:0-692 GCF_000164805.1 Carlito syrichta
AATTAGATAGCTACCTACCTAGACAGGTGGGTAGCCAACTGACTTATCTAGCTGACTTAAACAATTAGCCAGCTGGCTAGCCAGCTGACTTATCTTGCTAGATGCATATCTAGCCAGATGGCTAGTCACTTGAATTAACTAGCTGACTTAAGCAATTAGCCTGTTGACTAGCCAGCTGACACAACTAGTTGACTTAACTCATAAGTCAGCTGGCTAGCCAGCAGATTTAACTAGCTGAAATCACTAGCTAGCCAGGTGGTTAGCCAGCTGACATAACAAACTAGTTACCTATGTATCCCGCTAGCTTGCCAGCTGAATTAACTACCTAACTACCTGCCTAACCAGCTGACTAGTGAGATGACTTAACTAGGTGACTTAATAGATAGCCAGCTGACTAGCCAGCTGAATTAACTGGCTAGCTACCCAGCTAGGCAGAAGGCTAACCAGGTGACTTAACTAGCTCACTTAACTATATAGCCAGCTGACTAAACTAGATGAATTAACTAGGCAGCTACCTAGCTAGACAACTGACTATACTAACTTAAATAACTAGCTGCCTAGCTATCTAGCTAGCTAGCCGAATTAACTACCTGACTTAACTAGCTAGCTAGCTGACATAAATAGTTGACATAACTAGCTAAATAGCTGGCCGGCTGACTTAAGTTGAATTAACCAGATAGCTGTCTAGCCAT
>NW_007080984.1:0-549 GCF_000164805.1 Carlito syrichta
AGTCTGGGCGACAAAGTGAGACTCCAACTCAACAAAAAATAAATAAATAAATAAATAAACAAACAAATAAATAAATAAATAAATAACAAAAAATATAAAAATAATTTTTTGAAAAGACTTCAGGATAAGCTAATTTTCTAAGACAGTTTCTGTCATAAAATATCGTTATTCTAACCCTGGACTAATAGATTGGCTGAAGGTAAAGTTTTCGACTAGGAAACATTTTCATCTTACAATAGTTAAGGTATGGTTTAATTTTCTTTTCACACTTGTCTGTCTCTTGTTTTTTTTCTCTCTCAAAACTTCTGTCCCTTTGTCAGAGTTCTTGGGATATTTCCTTATCTTCTAACCTGTTGTATGTTACTTTTACCTCGGCCAACTATTTATTTTTACTTTTGTTACTCCCAGCTTCCTCTTATTATATTAAAGATGTCATATATTTATAGATATGCATATACAATGTATATATACACAAATCTATACATATGCATGTATCTTTTTACTCTCAGGATATAGATTAGAGTTGTTACTTTTTTAGAAGTTCAGTGC
>NW_007080985.1:0-378 GCF_000164805.1 Carlito syrichta
CCTGTAACAAAATGCTCAATTCCATGGTGACACACTGAGTACAATGACCGATTCACTGTTATTTTGGGGAAAGCATTATTGGTTCACATATTGAATTCTACAATGTTTTTATTTTACCTGGCCGTCTTCTAGCCAAAGCAATGGCTCTTGGGTGGGCATTTTCCAGTAAGAGCTGACAGGCTTCGCTTGCTTGTTTCGAGTGTGTATCAGCTTGGGAAACGCCATGTCCATCGTTTGCGTTGTTATTTATTTTCTAGTAGTTTTCTTCTCGCTTGGTGTACAGTGTAATAAGTGATTCTCAAGGAACAGCTTGTTTCGCATAGCAGAGCGATCTGTCCATACTTCACACGCAGGAATGAGCATATCAATTGTGCCACA
>NW_007080986.1:0-376 GCF_000164805.1 Carlito syrichta
GTTTAACACGTTGGCTGCCTACTCGGCCAACTTGTTAGCTGGCTTAACAAATCGGCCGACTAGTTGGCCAACTAGTTAGCTGGGTTAACAAGATGACTGACGAGTTGGCCCACTAGTTAGCAATGGTAGCTAGTTGCTGCTCTTTTACTGACCTAATTAGTCGGACAGCTAGTTTGCTGGCAAGTTAGCTGGCCTAACGAGTCGGATGACTATTTGGCTCACTTTACTACTTGGACGACTAGTTGGTGGACCGGTTACCTGACTAAACTAGTTGGCTTCACGTGAGCCAACAGGTGAGCTGAGTTTACTAGTCAGTGGGTGAGAGAGCAGACTGGTCAGCAGACTTAAGAAGTCGGCCAGCGAGTGAGCCGACTGG
>NW_007080987.1:0-469 GCF_000164805.1 Carlito syrichta
GGGGAATTGCTGGTTCATATGGAAGGTCAATTTCTAGTTCTTTCAGAAATGGCCACACTGTCTTCCAAAGAGGTTGCACTAGTCTGCATTCCCACCAGCAGTTCCTTTTTCTCCACATCCTCGCTAGCATCTGTTGTTGTTTGTTTTATTAATGATGGCCATTCTTACAGGGGTTAGAGGGTATCTCAGTGTAGTTTTGATTTGCATTTTCTGATGATGAGTGAGACTGAGCACTTTTTCATGTGTCTGTTGGCTACTCGTATATCTTCTTTTGAGATGTGTTATTCATGTCTTTTGCCCACTTTTTAAAGGGGCTGTTTGTTTTTTTCTTTTCAGCGCATTTGAGTTCCTTGTAGATCCTAGATGTTAGACCTTTGTCAGATATACAGTTGGGCAATTAGACAAGAGAAGGAAATCAGGGGTATCCAAATAGGAAAAGAGGAAGTAAAGTTATCCCTCTTTGCTGATG
>NW_007080988.1:0-341 GCF_000164805.1 Carlito syrichta
ACGGTGGGCCTGGTGCCTGCAAGGCCCGAGAGGGGCTTGTCTCGAGTGAGTGAGCCAGGAAGGCTGGTGGTGGGTGGGGAGTAGGAGGGGTTTGAGACTGAGGGAATCGTGTGGTCAGTCCGGCTCCACTGGGAACCGAAGGTCAGCGGGAGCTGCTGAGGTTGACAGCTGGCAGAGACCAGGCTGGGGAATCGTCCGGCACCCGGTTGGGGGGTCTCAGCAGGCGCAGTGCAGAGCACAGGAGCATGGGGAATGTCCCCTTCCGGTGCCCCCGAGGTACTTCAGGACCTTTACTAGTGGCCTTGGGAAGTCAGCGTCCAACACTGACCACCTGCTCCAGT
>NW_007080989.1:0-465 GCF_000164805.1 Carlito syrichta
GGCCACTGCACTCCAGTCTGGGTGACAGAGTAAGACTCCAACTAAAAAAAAAAAAAAAAAAAGAAATCACATACATTACTATAAAGGTTAGTTTTAAAAGAAACTTTATGATTTTTTTTTCTTTTGAGTCAGAGTCTCATTCTGTCACCCAGACTGGAGTGCAGTGGCACGCTCACGGCCACTGCTACCTTGACCTGCTGGGCTCAGGTGATCTTTCAACTTCAGCCGTCCAAGGAGCTACAACCACAGGCATGCCCCACCAGGCCTGGCTGATTTTTGAATTTATTGTAGAGATAAGGTCTCACCATGTTGCTCAGGCTGGCCTCGAACCCCTGAGCTCAGGCAATCCTCTAGCCTCTGCTTCCCAAAGTGCTGGAATTACAGACGTGAGCCACTGCACCCAGCCATAATTTTCTTTTTAGTCTTGCTCTCTAATCTTAGAAACAAATGAAAAAAAAAAAAAAA
>NW_007080990.1:0-522 GCF_000164805.1 Carlito syrichta
GTCAGAAATAACAGCAGTAAAGAATACTGTGATGGAAATAAATAACAAACTAATAAGCATGGAAAGCAGAATTAGCCAAGCAGAAGAAAGAACCTTAGAGCTTGAAGAACAAAACACAAAACTAACCCAAAATGTCAAAAGCATGGAAAAGAAGCACAAAAAGACAGAACAAAACCTTCAAGAGATGAATGATCACTTCAAGAGGCCAAACCTAAGAGTAATTGGCCTTCCTGAGGCAGAGAGAGAAACAGAGGCCACACTGGAACAAACATCTCATGAAATAATTCAAGAAAACTTCCCTCATCTCATCAAGGATTAAAAATTCAAACACAAGAGATTCAGAGAACCCTTGCAAGACAACAAATGAGAAGACCAACTCCTAGACATATAATAATTCGTCTAAACAAAATAGGTATAAAGGAAAACGTCCTAAAGCCTGCAAGAGAAAATGGTCAGACTATGTACCAGGAAAGACCAATTAGAATAGCAGCAGATTTATCTACAGAAACCCTCCAGGTTAGG
>NW_007080991.1:0-502 GCF_000164805.1 Carlito syrichta
AGCTGGTTAAGACATCTAGTTAATTCAGCTGGCCAAACAGCTGGCTAGCTAGTTAAATCAGCCAATTTTTTAGCTGACTTAAATAGTGGGCTGGCTAACCAGCCGACCGGTTAACTCGGATAACTTACTTAACTTGTCAGTCGGTGAGTGAGCCCACAGGTGAGCTCAGTTAACTAGTAAGCTGGTGAGTGAGCCAACTGGTCAGATGACTTACCTATTCAGATGGCGAGTGAGCTGACTAGTCAGATGACTTTAGTCAGCTAGCAAGTGAGCCAAATGGACAGAAGAGTTAACTACTCAGTCAGTTAATGAGTCAACTGGTGAGGTAACTTAACTAGTCGACCGGCAAATGACCCGACATGTGAGCTGCCTTATCTAGTCGGGCGGCGAGCGAGCTGACCGGTGAGCTGATTTAACTATTTAAATAGTTAGCTATTTAATTCAGGTGGTTAAGTCAGCTAGCTAACTAGTTAAATCAGCCAGTTAAGTCAGCTAGCTAAGT